>NW_028229515.1:7004898-7268140 GCF_053477565.2 Lygodium microphyllum
CTGTCTCATAAAGTTTTTGTCCTAAAAAACAAGGGATGTAGTAATGGACTATAAGAGTGTGCTGTAGGAAATCAGCCATAACTTTGTGTGGGCAATTCCGAATGGGGCAATTGAGGTGTCATTACAGAGCTCATGAGATGTACTTTCAACCCAAGTGGCTGGGGCGGGGCTGCAATCAAGTCATGACTAAAACTGGTACAGCCCTTTTGAGGTTTACCTTGCATTGTTGAAGTAGAGCTTGCATGCGGTCCAGCTCTTCTTTTCCCAAGGGGTTGAGCTTTTCATTGAAGATCACGGTAGGAAGGGGCACCCGATAACCATACAATGCTTCGAAGGGAGAGATTCCAATGCTTGAATGAGTGGAGTTGTTGTAAGAAAATTCAGCCAAGTGCAGCCATACATCCCAAGAATTCTGCACATCATGACAAAAATGTCGCAAATAAGTTTCAAGCCACTTATTGACTCTTTCGGTCTGCCCATCCGTTTGGGGATGATAGGCTGTAGACGGAGCCAATTTGGTCCCCATGGAGTTGAACATGGTCTGCCAAAATTGACTCATAAATTTGGTGTCCTAGTCATGTACTATGACTTGGGGCAAGCCATGCAACTTAAAAACATGCTCCATAAACTGAGTGGCAACTTGGGATGCTGTAAACTGGGATTTTGTAGGGATGAAATGGGCTGCTTTAGTGAGTCGGTCAACTACCACGTAAATGCTATCCCAACCCTTCTTGGTTGTAGGTAAACCAGTGATGAAATCCATGGTAATGTGGGTCCATTTTCCTTCGGGAATAGGTAAAGGCTACAACAAACCACCCGGTTTAAGAGAGCTATCTTTATTTTGTTGGCAAGGCACACATCTAGACATAAAGTCTTTTACATCCCGCCATAGGCCTTTCCAATGGAAGCTTTTTGAAACTCGATCATATGTTTTGAAGATCCCTAAGTGGCCAGCAATCGGGGAAGAGTGGATCTCTTCAAGGATCCTTTGGGTGAAGGGAGAGGCATGGGGAATCACAATACGGCCATGGATCCAAATGAGGCCATTATGGAGCTGATATTGGGAATTCTCATCCAGGACACCTTGCTGTAATTTCTGGAAAAGAGGGCTGAATTCAGCATCAAGCAAGTATGCCTCTTGGAGCTCTTCAATCCAATCATGGTGGAGTTCAGTGATGGATGAGACCTTGCATGCCCTCATGTGAGAGAGTGCATCAGCCACTACATTGTCCTTTCCACGGGTGTGGGTAATCTCAAAGTCATAGTTTTGTAGTGTCGCCACCCATCTACGTTGTTTTGGAGTGAGGTTGGGCTGAGTTAAGAAATATTTGAGCACACGGTGGTCACTTTTTACCTTGAATCTGTTGCCATACTAGTGATGCCACTTTTTGATAGCATGAATGACTGCCAACATCTCCTGATCATAGACATGCAACTCTCTCTCTTTATCATCCAATTTTTGGCTCTCAAATGTTATTACCCCATGTTCCTGCAGCAAAACTGCACCAATACCCCGTCCACTAGCATCACACTAGATGGTAAAATCCTTTGAAAAATCAGGGCATACCAGGATGGGGGCTGAAATGAGCAAGTCTTTCAACTGTTGAAAACTGCGGGCAGCCAATTCATCCCATAGGAAAGCCTCTTTTTTCAGTTGGTCTATTAGCAGGGCTACAATTGTGGCATAATGGCAAATAAATCTCCTATAAAAGGAGGAGAGACCAAGAAAACCATGCAAGGAGGTAGTGGTAGTGGGGGTGGGCCACTCCCGGACACATTGCACTTTTCTAGGATCAGCCTGGATGCCTTTTTCACTAACGATGTGTCCTAAGTACTCAACCTCCATTTGCATAAATACACACTTGCTTTCTTTGGCAAAGAGGCGGTGCTCTCTCAGTACATCAAAAATCTGTCTAACATGCTTCAAGTGCTCATGCATTGACTTGCTGTAAATGAGTATATCATCAAAGAATACCAACACAAATTGGAAAAGCCATGGCTGCAATATCTTGTTCATTAAGCTCTGAAATGTGGCGGGGGCATTTGTGAGCCCAAATGGTATGACAAGGAAACTGTACAAGCCACGGTCAGTTCGAAAGGTTGTTCTGACTTCATCACCCGCTCGCATTCTGATTTGGTGGTAACCGGATCGCAAATCAATCTTAGTGAAGTAGCCTGCACCCTTGAGTTCATCAAGAAATTGATCAATTCGAGGGATGGGGTATCTATTTTTGACGGTGATCTTATTGAGATCACGGTAGTCAATGCACAATCGGAAAGATCCGTCCTTTTTCTTAACCAATAGGACCGGGGAGGCATAAGGGGAAGAGCTAGGCTCTATGAATCCCATCTCAGTGAGCTCCTTGACTTGCTTTGCTACTTCCTCTCTCTCACATTTAGAGAGTCTATATGAGGGTTTATTGATGGGCTTGGCATGGGGCTCCAAGTCAATCGGGTGATCCACCAATCTTTTAGGGGGAAGGGTAGTGGGAGGCTGAAATAGATCCTCATACTCAGCCAAAAGTGCTTTTAGTGCTGCATTTTGCTTCCCCAAGGTGTGTTGGTCATCATTATCCTTATGCAAATGCAAGACAAAGATTTGGGAGTGCTTCTTGAATTCCTTTTTGAGTTGTCTTGCTGTTATAAGCTGAAAATCTGCATTTTCTTTGATTCCCTCCAAGTATACAAGCTGCCCATGCATTACAAACTCCATGTACAGTTGAGAGAAGTCCATAGAGATTTTTCCCAACTGCTGAAGCCAATCACATCCCAATACAACATCCGCGGGGCCCATATCAAGGGTAATCAAGTCTACCTTTGCTGTGTAATTTTCAGCCAGCATGAGAGACACTTGTGTGCATACATGGGAGCTTACTTCCTCATTTCCATTGGCCACTTGAACCCAAAGGGGTTGCTATAATTCAGTGGGAACACATGTCAAACGGCTAAGAGTTGATTTATTTACAAAGCTGTGTGTGCTGCCACTATCTATGAGGATGTATACACTCTTGCCATCAATGTTACCATGCACCCATAAGGTGTTCGGACTCCTATAGCCGGTCCATGCATCCATGGAGATTGAGCAGGCTGATATAGCGGTGAATGAGGGGTGCCAAGGGTCATTCCCAAGCATGTCATCAACGGGGCAGCCACCGGGGTCAAAAGGGAACCCATCCGGTGAGTCATAAAACTGATCGGGATCAATATCCTCCTCATATTCAGCATTTTCAGCAAGTGTCATTATTTGAGAGCTGTCATGCATGTCCTCTTCCAGCTTGTCACTATCTTCCAGTACATACATGCTATTAAACTTGACAGTGGCGTTCTTAAAGGGGCATTTGGATGCATGATCAGTCGTGTACTTATCCCCGCATTTGAAACACAAGCCTTTGGCTTTTCTATCCTTGACAACTTCAGGAGGAATGAATTTTTGACCGTTGGGACCGAAGCCATTCCTGGCCTTATTTTCAGCATACTTTGGGTCACTTTTGAAGGGTGGTACTGTCCCAAAACTGCCATATTTCCTTTCAGCATTAAAAGTGGGGTAAGTAGGAATTTTGGGACTGCCATTCCCTGTATTATTGCTGCGATAATTAGTAGCATATGGGGGTTGCCTACTAGGGTTTTTTGCTGTCCGACAATGGGCTGCGTGCTCTCATTGCGGCGGTACTTTCGACCATAGTGTTCGGCCAATTCTATGGCTGCAAACAGGGTGGCTGGCTTTTGAGCCATTACATCAGCTGAGAGATGCGCATCCATCCCATAAATGTATTTATGCAATTTGGCCTCATCACTAACTGCCTCAACATACATGGATAAGTTCATAAACTAGTTGGTGTACTCCCTCATGGTGAGATTTCGCTGATCAAACTGATACCATTGCCTAGCCAAGCATTGTTTTTCCACCGGGGAGACAAAAACTTGGATCATATGCATCTTGAACTCTTTCCAATCATGAAACTGCTGGTTTTCTCGTTGAACAAATCTCCACCATGTGTGGGAAAAACCTTCTAAGTGAAGGGAGGCAAAAATGATCTTTGCTTCATCGGTACGGGAGTAGATGAGAAAATAGGCTTCCAATTTAGAGGTTCATTCCTCTAGTTCAGGTGGGGATGAGGATTGCCCATTGAATTTTGTAAACACAATCTTGTCACGCAGCTCATTTGGGCCTAGTTGCCCATGAATGCCATGTGCTACATGCTGCCCATACATGCCTTGCTGTCCAAAATTCCCATGGGGGCCATGCTGCCCGTACATTACATGAGGACTAAATTTCCCATTAGGACCTTGCTGTCCAAAATGTCCATGCTGCCCATTACCATATGCATGTTGCCCATTGCCATGTGCATGCTGCCCATTGCCATGTGCATGCTACCCATTGCCATATGCATACTTCCCATGCACTGTAAAATATTACACGGCGCAGCGAACAGAATCTGAGAAAGAGATAGAGAGTACACAGCAGATAAGAGGAGAATCAGTAAATTCTTTAACTCCAAACAACTAATACAAAGATGGCTCTGTCCACCCGTGCGCTTTCACTGTGTGAAGCTTAGATGGTGATCTAGACAGAAGATAGGTGAAGAGCTTAAGGCTAGCTGGAACAACAACTCTGACTGGGTGAAAGATGAGTGAGTGATGGCTGCGAAGGGGTTTAGCTTTTATAGCCCGCGAAGGTTGTTAGGTTGGCCTGCTGACGTCTGCTGACCGACCTACCATATGAGCCTCCACTAGTCGACCAGGGAATATTTCCTTTACCATCGGGCCGGGGGCGCTGCCCCTGGACCCCCGCTAGGGGGGCCAGCCCAGGGGCCGCTTCCGCGGCCCCCGAACCCCACAATAGGGGCCCCTTTTAACTCCCTTACACCGCAACGCGATGCAATGCGCCTTGAGTTGCTACCAGCTTAACCACTCCGTCTAACCCAAAGATTAGACCCACAATGGTCACCTTTTTGCCATCCGGTCACATAGACCTCATCTGATATACAAGTCAGGACTCCACCAATGTCCGGGCTCACACTTGGCTTCTCCTCATAATGGGGGCCTTACAACTTTGAGCACCATGGATCATTGGTAGCACCTAATGAGGGTGGGGCATTGATCATATCTAACACCCCCCCTCAATGTCCACCCATAGGTGAACTATCTCCTCGGCCCAATGCCGAGTCTCTGAAGATGAACTTGAAGCAGATCCTTCGTAAGTGCTTTGGTGAAGATATCTGCTCCATTCTCCTCTGTTGGACAGTAGACCAATTCCACTATTCCATCCTCCATCAAATCACGCACATAGTGATACTGGATCTCTATATGTTTGGTGCGTGCATGAAACACTGGATTTTTGGCAATGGCGATGCAACTCTGATTGTCACATCTCAACACAGTTGGTTCTTCATCCTGCACTCCCATATGCCATAGAATCCTTCTCAACCATACGGCCTCACATGCAGCAAAACAAGCTGCCTTGTACTCTGCTTCAGTAGAAGACAATGCCACTGTTGGTTGCTTCTTACTAATCCAAGAGAAAATTCCTGAACCCAAAGAGAAACAATAACCAGAAACTGACTTCCTGGAATCAATGTCTCCTGCCCAATCTGAGTCACAGTTCCCCACAAGAGAAGTTCCGAAACTGTATATGATACCATAGTCAAGAGTTTTCTTCAAGTATCTGAGCACCCGCATCCCAGCCTTCCAATGACTCTCATGAGGTTTGTTTGAGAACCTGCTCAAAACACCAACATCAAAACTGATATCTGGTCTGGTGTTACACAAGTAGATCAGACTGCCGACCAACCTCCTATACCTCCCAATGTCTGCTAGTGCTGATGTATCCTCGACGGATACCTTTGCATTCACTTCCATAGGTGTAGCTATCTCCTTGCACTCGGTCATGCCAAATGCCTTCAAGATCTCCCATGCATACTTCTTCTGAGAGATGAAGATCTTTCCTGGCTCTTGCTAGACTTCAATCCCCAAACAATAGTGCAGCAAGCCCAAGTCTGTCATTTCAAACTCAGAACTCAAAGCCTTTCGAGTTTGGTTGATCATATCTTCATAGTCACCTGTAATAAGAAGGTCGTCCACATATAGGACAATCACTACAGACTTTTTACCATCCCTGTAAACATACAAGTTAGCATCTGAGGCACATCTTTTGAAGTTTAGGTTTAAAAAGAACCTATCTATCCGCTGGTACCATGCTCTGGGGGCTTGTTTCAGCCCATACAATGCCTTCTTCAGTTTATACACTTTGTTCTCAGAATGGGGGGCCTCAAACCCTGGTGGCTGAGCCACGTACACCTCCTCTTTGAGGTCACCATTTAAGAATGCTGACTTAACATCCATTTGGTACACTGGCCACTTCTCATGGGCAGCCACTGCAAGTACCGTGCAAATAGTGGTCATTCTGGCAGTTGGGGCAAATGACTCTTGAAAATCAAACCCTTCAACTTGTGAAAATCCTTGGGCAACCAGTCTAGCTTTGTACTTTTCTAAGGTACCATCAGCCTTGTACTTTACCTTCCAGATCCACTTGGTGCCAATAACCTTCCGCTTTGCTGGTCGATCCACTAGCTCCCAAGTGTCATTCTTCATTATGCTGTCATACTCCGCCTGCATAGCAGCCTTCCATGATGGATCTGCAAGTGCTTCTTCTAAGTCAGTTGGCTCCTTTACTTCTCTCATAATCTCAACCATCAAGGCCATATTGACTATGTGAGCAGAAGCCCTCCTTTGCTCCTCTATTCTATGAGACCTCCTTGGTCTGTCTGCCTTCTCCTCAACAGATACATGCATAGGATTATTGTGGTCATAGAGCTGCTTCACCCAGCGCAGCAATGGCTTTTCCGGTGGGGTGATGTCAGGTTGGTGAACTTTTTCCTCATCATCTGAAGATGATGCTTCCTCCTCCTTAAGGATAGGGATAGCTCTCGGGACAGGTTCATAGTGGACTACTTCTTCGCTTGATGATAAAGTGGAAGAACTTGCCTTCTCCTCCTCCACTGTATGCAGCTCCTCCTTGAACACCACATCACGGCTCGCGATGATCTTCTTTGCCTCTTGGTCATATAATTTGTAAGCCTTCTGCTCATCACTATAACCCAAGAAGATACATTTTCTGCTTTTTGGTTGTAACTTGTTTCTCTTCTCATATGGAACATGTGCATAACATTCACATCCAAAAATTCTGAAATGTGAGACAGATGGTTTCTTACCAGTGTAAGCCTCATGAGGTGTTTTTCCCTTGAGAGCTTTTGTATAGCTTCAATTTAGAATGTAGACTATATTATTAACAGCTTCAGCCCAAAAATGGTTAGGCAATCCCTTGCCCTTTAGCATGCATCTTGCCATCTCCACAATGGTGCGATTCCTGCGTTCCACAACACCGTTCTGCTAAGGTGTGTGAGGCGTCGTCAATTGACGCTTGATCCCTTTGCTCTTGCAAAAGCCTTCAAACTCCTTTGAGTTGAACTCACCACCACCATCTGTTCTAAATTTCTTCACACTTTTCCCTGTTTCATTCTCAACAAGTATTAGCTATTCTTTAAACTTACCAAAAGCTTGAGCCTTATCACGAAGGAAGTACACCCACATCTTCCTACTGTAGTCGTCGACAATCAACATAAAATAAGAAGATCCCCCCAAGGCCTGTGTAGGCATCTTACCACACAAGTCAGCATGCACCAACTCTAGAGGAGCCTGTGCTCTATTCTTGCTTTCTTGTGGAAATGCCTTTCTTTGTTGCTTGCCCATCATATAAGCTTCACATGGTTCCTTCAATTCAGTTATTGTAGGTAGGTGAGCAACCATACCTTGCTTTTGCATCTCCTTCAATATTGCAAATTCGATGTGTCCAAACCTTTCATGCCAAAGCTTACTTGTGCCCACTCCAGCGGTGGCTGTAAGAGCACTTAGCTCATACAGGTTGTTCCTTCTTTCTCCTTTGCCAACAATTGTGCGAGCACTATTAATAATTTATGCACCTGTCTTCTTGAACCTCACTTCATGACCAAGATCAGTTATGGCAGTAACTGATAAGAGATTTCTCCTGATTTTGGGAACATACAACACATTTGAAAGCTTTTTGACTTCACCATTTGCAGCAACAAAAGAAATAGTACATGTGCCCGCAGCAGGGCATTTAGCATCATTTCCAACCGTCACAGTGATGGATTCTTGTAGAGGCGGCATAGAACTGTATAGACCTTTCTTGTTGGCCATGTGACGGGAGGCCCCACTATCCAACACCCAAGAGTCACTGGTAGATTCTTCTTGCGCCGAGGAGCACACTTCCTCAATGGTCGCCATGAATAATTCCAACTCTGCTTCAGCCATATTGGTTGTCTCTTTCCCTTTACTTTTAAGGGTACCATTCTTTTCATCTGCCTTCTGGACACGACAATTTGCAATTGCATGTCCTTTCTTCTTACAGTAGAAGCACTCTCCTTGAAACTTCTTCTTGCCGCCCTTCTTCTTTTTGTCACCATCATTTTTGGTGGAGGAAACACCTTTGCCTTTTGCATTGGCAGAGAATGCAGCATCTCCATTGTTGCTTCCTTCTCGGGCTTTTAGCCTCAACTCCTCCTCCATTAATAATGCACAAAACTCCTCAAAAGTCAAAGCTTGAGGTCTCACATGAGTATTAAGGGCAGTTACTAGTCCATCAAACTTTTGTGGACAAATCCGAAGACACCTCCGAGCTAGCTCTTCGCTACTCTTTTGTATCCCAGCACCAGCCATCTGGTCGCGCAGATTCTTAATCCGAGTGATGAATGCTTCAACCGTCTCTCCTTCAGCAAACTTCTCCGCTGCTAGTTGATTCTCCAAGTTTTGAATCCTTGTTTGGTTTCGTGTTTCATACTGACTCCTTAGTACATTCCAAGCCTCTGACGCTTTGGTTGTATGCTGAATCAAAGTCAAAACACTGTCAGAACAGCTTGTAACTAAGGCACACAATGCATCTACATTCCTTCGTTTCCAAGCTCGTAGAAGATCTGCATTCGGAGGAATCATCACACTAGGATTTGATGGGTCGGGGGTAGGTTGTGGTTCTGCGTCAGTCCCTGGCACAGTCTCTAGAAGCTCATAAGAATCAAGGATAGTTGTAATTTTGAACTTCCACAAGGTGTAGTTTGTACCATCTAACTTGCCTTCGCTGAAGGTTGGTGGACGAATCCTCAGTGTTTGAATAGCCGGTACAGTAGCACCACCTCCTGCACTACTTCCTGATGCGCCAAAACCGCTTCCCGGAGTCGACATAGTTTCTCTTTACTGTTGAAGCCTTTGCCTCTTGCATGCTCTCCGATCTCTAGAGCCCCCTGGGCTCTGATACCATGTAAAATATTACACGGTGCAGCGAACAGAATCTGAGAAAGAGATAGAGAGTACACAACAGATAAGAGGAGAATCGGTAAATTCTTTAACTCCAAACAACTGATACAAAGATGGCTCTGTCCACCCGTGCGCTTCCACTGTGTGAAGCTTAGATGGCGATCTAGACAGAAGATAGGTGAAGAGCTTAAGGCTAGCTGGAACAACAACTCTGACTGGGTGAAAGATGAGTGAGTGATGGCTGCGAAGGGGTTTAGCTTTTATAGCCCGTGAAGGTCGTTAGGTCATATGATCCTCCACTAGTCGGCCACGGAATATTCTCTTTACCATCGGGCCAGGGGCGCTGCCCCCGGACCCCCGCCAGGGGGGCCGCTGGCCCCCCTAGGACCCCCTAGCCAAGGGCCGCTTCCGCGGCCCCCGGACCCCACAATAGGGGCCCCTTTTAACTCCCTTACACCGCAACTCGATGCAATACACCTCGAGTTGCTACCAGCTTAACCACTCCATCTAACCCAAAGATTAGACCCACAATGGTCACCTTTTTGCCATCCGGTCACATAGACCTCATCTGATATACAAAGTCAGGACTCCACCAATGTCCGGGCTCACACTTGGCTTCTCCTCATAATGGGGGCCTTACAACTTTGAGCACCATGGATCATTGGTAGCACCTAATAAGGGTGGGACATTGATCATATCTAACATGCACTCCGTGCAATCCATGCTGCCCAAGGTTTGCATTGGGGCCATTCCCTTGAGTGTGCAAGTAGCTTCCGTTACGGGGGAGTTGGGGTGCCAATGATGGGCTGGAAGGATTCGTAACGGGGGAGGGAAGGAGGGGCTTTTCATGCCGAGCGGAGGGCTCACCCGTCTCATAAGTGCTATGGGGGATGCCATGGGTACCACCAAGACCTTGTGGGCTGCGCTCGGTCTCCAAGGGGGGAGGGCGGTTAGCCTCACGAGGAGGGATATACTCCTTGGGTCGATCCAAGGGGGGGGGCAATGGCGGGAATCAGGGCGCCCATGCGCTCTATAAGTAAGTCCATCTTGGCCATCATCTCAGAATGACGCTGATCTTGGCGGGTTTCCATCTCCCTTTGGTGTTGCTCCATCTCTCGATGTCGATCAGCATGACAGGTCTCATGTTGGCATAGGGTTTGGTTGAGCAGAGACAAGCGATCTATCTCGGGGGCACCTTCTTCAAACAAGTCTTCACGATCCTCTTGGGCTGAGCTAGGATCGTTCATTGAGGCATGGGAGTCCCTTATTTCACACTGAAATTCCTCCTGGGCCTTTGCTTCACCCTTGTGGCCTGCCATCCCAAGTGCAGTCTACCAGACCCCCTGTTACAGAAATGATGATAACTTGAGCTAGGGAACTCCGATTGCCAAACTTTCTGATTCAAATGAAAGCCCTTGATCCCCTCTACGAGGTTGTGTAAAAATATCTCCAATAGTAAATGATCAGGGCTTTTCTGTAATCACTTTTTGTGGGCTGACTGTGTAGGACTACTGCCTGTCCCACAATACCTCTAGGCACAAAACTGAGTGTATCTCCCAAATAGTAGGGCAGAATGGGGAGGTTTTTAGCTCAGATCGAAGGGAAAAATGCCCTCTTTGAATAAAGCTATAGAGCTCATGCTCACTCACATGAGAAGGATTTACTATAATCAGTTTTTGCGGGCTGACTGTGTAGGACTGCTGCCTGTCCCACAATACCTCTGAGCACAAAATTGAGTGTATCTCCCAAACCGTAGGCCGGAATGGGGAGGTTTTTAGCTCAAATTGAAGGGAAAGATGCCCTCTTCGAATCAAGCTATAGAGCTTGCACTTAGTCACACAAAGAGGCTTTGCTGTAATCAATTCTTGCGGGCTGACTGTGTAGGATTGGCTGTCTGCAATATCCTGCAAAGGCTCCCTCAAGAAGCATACTTTATCCCAATGGTGAGGGTCTTATCTCAGACATCCAGGGCCTCAATGGTGGCTCTCAATGCCCCATAAAGCCATACATTCTTTGCATCCATAGCTCATTGCTGAGACCAGTTCCACACTGCATTCCCTGCCCTTCTTGCATTGCATCCACCATACATTACCAAGCAGTTTATGACATTACCAATGCATGTAGGGGTTTGTAGGCTCAAGTGATCAGGGTTCCGGCTATTCCATCAAATGTACTTGTACCTGCAATAATTCTTTGGGCTCCGAATCACCGGGAGGTGGGAAAAGTTTCCCCCGGGCCGGGTTATGCACCCCTTCAGGGTCTTTGATGGCAAGGGGGGTCACCCCTCTTTTGTCTTGCCACCTCGCCTGGCATCGGGCTTTTCCTCACCCGGAATATACATGGCATACATTTATTAATTAAAAAACTAGCATGAGATGCATTTCAGAAATCAAAATTTAGGGCTTTTCATGAAGTGCATGGAATTGGAATGGGGAATAGGGATAGGGAGCTTACCGGCAGTGACTCACTGCCTACTCACCCTTATACAATGGATTTTTTTATCATTCTTGGCTCAGCCAATTCACAAGAAGCCAAATGGGTTATGGGTAAGCAAAATATAATCACAATGAAGCTTCAGCATGAGTAAAATCCATTTCAGCACTATAAGATCAAAGCGAAATGACTGGGACAATCAATCAGCATGCATTCAAGGTCTGGGTCTCCTATTATCTACTTGGACTCATACATTCTCTCAAACAAATGGATGGGATTCAACAAGAGGCTTAAACGGAGAGAATGAGAGCCAAAATCAGTTACCTTGAGTCTTTTCGAGAAGAAGGCAACCACTAATGCCACCTCAATCCTCCATGAGAGCTCCATTTGATCCCAATGGCTCCATGGCTTCAAAATGGGTTTGTTCGTCAAGAAAGGGTGAAATCAAGCTTGGGGCAGGATGGTTTAGGACCTCCCCATAAAGAGTTCTTGCTGAAATTGAGGTCCTACTCCATGGCCATGGCTGCCCACAAGTGCATGCCTTCAAATCTTGCTTGTAATCTTCTTCCCGTTCTTCTTGATGGTTGAAATCTTGAGCAATGTTGAAGAGGGACTCCTAGGGACCAAGGAGAGACCAAAATCTTCAGGATTTCTGAGCTTGATGCCAAGGTTTCATGGCTGCCATGGACTGCACCAGACCAGGGTTTCTTGAGTGCAAAAGGGGAGTCCAAGGGCTGAGGAAAATGTCCTTGATGCTGCCCAAAAGAGTTGCCAAGGGCCAGGGCTGAAACCAGGAGGGAGGGGAGAGCTGGGAGGGCTACCTTGCAGGCCAGGAAGCAGCCTATTTTTTGCACCGCAAATTTTGGGCTGCTCCTGGGGGGCCACAAGTAGGGAAGACCGAGGTGTTGCTGCTCAATGTGCTCCTCCAACTGAGGGGAAGACCTTAGGACAAGCCAATCTTGCTGTGGAAGAGGAGGGGGAGTAGGATTTCTAAATTTCTTGGGTTAGCTTCCATAGTAGCTTGGGGAAAAGAGGAGAGAGAAGGTCTTCTTGAAAATTAACTGAGTTTTTGGCCTTCTCTAACTGTGCTGCCCTCCTTTTTGCCCAAAATCCTAAAAAACTTGCATGAAAATTAGTGACGACCTATCAAATTTGTCTGCCCGCCTCACGATTTGTCCATGGTTCTTGGGAAAGCTCCAAGAAAGGCTGCCACAGTCTTCAAGAGGGTTGACAGCCTGCCTGAGTACTCCTATGTACCTGTGAAAGAGATGTAACTGGGTCTTTCTAACTGTGGGAAACTGTGAGAGCCCTAAATCTATGGGGAAAGAGAAGGATCAAAGACAAAGCTCTGATACCACTTGTAATGAAGAAGACCTAACTGTCCTAACTAAGGGGAAAGAGAGAGAGAAGGACTGCAGAAGAAGAGGGAGAGGAGAGAGAAAGGCAAGAAGAAGAGAGAGAAAGAGGGAGAGAGGAAGAAGAAGAGGAAGCCATGGAAGCTTGAGAAGGTGAAAAGAGAGTTTCTTGATAATTTCTGTGACGCCTCAAAATACCCTCTTACACCTTATATACCGTCAGTGTGACTGGTATGTTCCCATGCCATATTCCCGTGATCCCCGTTCATTACACAACTACCCTAAAGTTCACTCTCCCCCTTGGGTTAGGGATTCGCAAGGTCGATTTAACAAGTTCCTTCTAGGTCCTTTTGTCTTGCGCGGCCCTCAATAATTGCGACTTACTTAACAATCTGTCTAGTTTATTGAGTTTCACAACCATAGCCTTTGATGGACAACCCTTTGTTGGAAAAGAAACGACTAAGTCCTTGGAGTTGGGTTCTTAGGTTTTCAAGGTATGGCAATAAACCCACCTTGTTGGTCATCAGTTGGACATCAACTTTAAGTAAATGCAACATCTTCTAACCTTCTATCTTTAAGCGTGATACTATGCAGAATTTTTACTCTTTATCTTTTACTCTCCTTCCACCTAAGCCGTGAATGCAATAAACATTCGTACACAGTGTATGTTAATCGAAGGCCTATGATTCATTTAACTCTCAATGAAATATAAATTATGATTGCTTTATATCTTCCTAATGCAATTGTGATACCTTCCTTTTCTGTCATTGCAACCCCTAGTGCACCCTTATCTTTCCATTCCCAATGTATGCAATGTAACTTGAATATCCCCCCCCCCCCCCCCCCCCCCCATCACCTAACTTATAATTTCCCAAGAAATAATATGGCTTCATCAGTTCATGCAGTTCTGTACAATAGCATCACATGCAAAATTTCAACATAAAATCTATCATCTTTCATTCAAAGAAAGCTATCATTCATTCAAGTCTATATGTCCTTTTCCTTTTCTATGTACTTTTATCATGCAAATCTTCCTTTCCTCATGACTACATGATATGGGATTATTTTCAATTTCAAAGATCTGTTTACATGTGCTACTATATGATCGACAGCAAGGAACCTAGGCTTGAGCAGTCGGGGGGGGGGGGACATGTTATTTGTGTTCCCGCCAGTGTTCCTAACCACCTCTCCATTGGCTCATGATGGTCCTATGCTCTAGTCGCTTCCACGTCTCTCAAGCTCCACCTTTAGGGGGGGCCATGGCTCTGAGTATACCTCTATCTCTAAGCCCTCTACTCTATCTCTCCCTATCTCCTCTTCTTCTCTCTCTCTCTCTCCTCTTCCTCTCCTTCTTCTTCCCTTCTTCACCTCTCTCTCTCTCTCTCCTTCCTCTCTTCTTCTCCTCTCTTCCTCTTCTTCTTCTCCTTCTTCTTCTTCTCTCTTTCCCTCTTCTTCTCCTTCTCTCTCTCCCTCTTCGTCTCCTTCTTCTTCTCTTCTCTTCTCCCTCTTCTCCTCTTCCTCTTCTACTACTTTTTCTCCTCTTCTCCTTCTCTTCTTCTTCTTCTTCTCCATTCTCTCTCTCCTTCTCTCCCTCTCCTCTTCCTCTCCTCTCTCTCCTTCTCTCCCTCTCCTCTTCCTCTCCTCTCTCTCCTTCTCTCCCTGTCCTCTTCCTCTTCTTCTTCTCTTCTCCTCCTCTCCCTCTTCTTCTTCCCCTTTCCCTCCTTCTTCTCCTCCTCCTTCTTCTTCTCTCTCTCCTTGTTCTTTTTCTTATTCTCCTCCTTCCTCTCTCTCACTCTCACACACTCTCTCTTATCATCACGACGGCCTGATCATCCGTTTTCGTCTTGCATAAAGACTAACCCTTTATATAGTGTTTCAACTGGGGGGGGGGGGGGGGGGAGTCACCGTGGTGGCGGCCACTTGCTCACATCGAAAGGGGGGGGTGCGCTGTCCAGAAGACTGAGGGGGGGGGGGCATGTTGCAGTAAGGGGAGGGAGAGCTCTTTGCCATCTGGGGCTGAAGTTGCCTACTGAAGTTTGCACCCATAATGTCATCATTCGGAAACACTCTCATGTCCTACATCAACTTTGAAATTTTAACATATTGCCACAAATTGAACATGGACAAACTTTGCAATAAATAGGAATAAGACCTCTAGAAAGGGTACTAAAAGCTAGAAATGTCTTCTATCTCCTACACATGAATAGGTGTCAATTTGGAAATAATTGAATGGGAGAAGCCTTTGAGTGCCTTGGTTCCTAGGAAGATCCTTCATGTAGGAATGGCTTTGCTTGAATTGGGCTATCTTGACTTAAGAAAAGGGTGCCTTATTCCTTTTAAAAGTAAAAATCCATTTCATGACGATGGACTACTTGTGGCAAGGGAGATAATCTCTAGCATTCATAGATGACTATTTCATGATGATAGACTACTTATAGCAAGGGATATCATTGGTAGCATTCATAGATGACCTGAAGCTCTTATAAGTCCATCTAAACATGATCACACAACATCAACATCATCATCAACTATTACACTAATAGATCTAAGACCTTCCACAATACTCTTGATCTTTAATGTATAGTCATTATGGACAAATTTCCACTTTTAACTTGATTTAGCTATAACTTGAGTTGTAGCTTTTTGGCCTTTATCTTTACCTTGAACAACCTTGCTAGATTCTTCCAAGCAATAGCGAGGGTCTTAGATTCCTACAAATAGCCCATTATACTATCTATGACACTCACAAATAGCCACTATATCATTGTACTTTGTACTTGCTCCTAATCCTTCTTAATCTTTATCTATTTTGTTAATAGTAGTAGCATTTTTCTGAAGAGATAGTGACAATAAGTCACCATACTGGGCTTTTACAAGTCTAATAGACAAAATATCAAGGTATTTCTTTCCAAATATTGATTGACTATGAAGCTACTCATTAATTTATTTTCCCTAAGTGTGGAAAAAATTTGAAGCTAAATCTCGAATGCTCTAGAAAACTCATTGTAGAACTAGCAAATAGGAGAGAAATAATGTTAAACCAATTCATTAGCAATGTCCATTTTCAATTAGGAATAGAGACCACTACAATATACTTTAGAGTCATGCCTTTAAGAATTTATGATTGCCTTAATTTGGATAATAGAAAATTGTGACCCAATGCCTTGGTTGTTGACTGATGCATAAATAGAGTCTCTTTTAACTTTCTCTTCGAGAGATGGATCTAATTTTGATTGGTTGCAACAACATAGATGCATGCTCTAGTTCCATGTCCTACTCCTTGTCTAGATCTTGGCCTAGTTCCATGCCTTGCCCTGCATCCATATTCTTGATTATTATGCTTTTCCTCTCCCAAAGGATTACAAGGAGCATTAGCATAGACATTCAATTCTCTATTAGGACATTGGTCATGAAAGTGACTTGGTTGGTTGTACTTGAAGCCATGCAACTCGTTATTCCAAATTTTATTATTATTGTTATTATTTTTGCAGTTTTGGGGAGTACGGATAATATTAACATGGTCTTGATTATAATTTCCATGCTTGTAATTCACTTGAGCTCTTTGGAATAAGGAAACCTAATGAACCTATTATATGGCTTGGGGAGGGCTTGGGAAGAGTGCCCACTAGTGGTTTTGGAACTGTTAACCCCAACACGATGAAAGCAAAAGGAAGTGGAAAAGACGCAGGGCAAAGACAGAAAAACGGTAGCCCGACTAAAGAAAGAAAAGGAGAAAAGGCCAAAAGCACAAGCACAACCTTAAAAGTCCAAGGCAAAGGCAAAAGGGGAAAGATGCATTTTAAAATAAAAAGGCGCACCCTGAAATCTTGTAAAAGAGCGCCGGGCTCTCACCCATGCAAATTGTAAATGAAGATGGGCGGTGGAAAGGAAGCTAGGAAGATAGAAGGACAATGGGGAAAAGGGCCTAGGCTATGGCCGGCCATGTAAAAAGGGGAAAAGGGCATGACCGCCCAAAAGGGATTTAGGGTTTTGTATATAAAGTTGAAAAGTGAATGAGAAGCTCATTCTTGTGTGTGGCCAAAAGTGGCTCTCCTCTTCTTCTTCTTCTTCTTCTTCTTCTTCTTCTTCTTGCTTGCTTGAGCTTGTGCTTGAGAGAGGAAGTGTGAGAGTGCGAGGGAGTGAGTGTGTGAGGGTGAGGGATCGAGGAGGAGAAGCTCTCCATCTTCTCCTCTCTTCTTCTCTTCTCTTCTCTTCTCTTGTCTTGCTCGCGGCAATGGAGCTTGGAGCTTGGAGTGGGAGGATCGAGCTTGCTTGTGAAGCTTGCACTTGGATCATGGAGCTACCAGAGTGCGCAGGAGAGGAGGTAACTTGAACGGCATGGAGGTAAGCTCACTACACCCGTAGATATGGATGGCGCATCGGTTATATGAGAGGTAGCCATTAGTGCTCGGCTTGGAACGCTTGAAACAATAAGCGGTCCGTGGGTCTTGGCGGTTGTGTGAAAGCTCCCACATTTTGGTTCCGTTGCCGAGACCAACGGATTCAAGCCTTGAGCGCTTGCGCGCTTCGATTCGAGCATTGGAGTAGGGTTTTCCCCAAACCGGTGCTTGAGGTAGATAGGTAGGAAGCGAGGGGGTTGAAAAGGGTATTCGATCTCCTTGGCAAGTAGGTGTTTTGCTTTCTTGAGATTTATGTTATGAGATGGAGTAGTGTAGGTATTTACTTTGTGTTTTGGATGCATTTAGGATAGGAAAAAACAAAGAAAAAGAAACAAACAGTAGGGTTTTCTATTGCTGTATAACAGGCTAAAACAGGGAAACAGGGGACCAGATTCAAGTTTCTGGGTGAGACACGGACAGGGAACTAGCTGTGAGGTTCTGCAGTGCTGGGAAAGGACCTTAAGAGGCCTGGGAGGCCAAGACAGACCTCAGTTCCTTGGTTTGCCTTGAGAGAGAGAGAGAGAGAGAGAACTTCCGGTTCACAGGACGAGGAAGCGCTACCCCGGTCTCTAGGCGCCGGCGATTCGTGCTACTCCAGGTGAGTCTGGTGTTTTCCAACAAGTGTTCTAATCAGATCTAGAAAGTCTGTGGTGATTGCGTGCAGCAGACAGTAAGGAGGGGTCAAACGCATGGGAATCGCGCCCGCCGCCGACGCACTCGGACCAACTTGCGGTGGTCCGATTCCCAGAATCGGACCACCCGAGTTTGGGAGTCGGACCATCCAAGTCTTAGAATTGGACCGCCCAACTGAGAGCGAGTCGGACCACAGTTTGGTCTGATTCTCAGAATCGGACTAGCCCGATCGGACGTGCCACGTGGCACTCGGAGCACTAGATTCGGACCAACCCATCCAATTTTGAGAATCGGACGCTCGGACCAACCTGTCCGACTCGGATACTTAGACACTCGGACTAATCCACAATCAGACCACTCAGAATCGTACCAGGCCATCTGAGTCCCAGAATCAGACCAACTCAGAATCGGACCACCCTGTCTGATCCGATTCCCAGAATCGGACCACTTTGAAAATCAGACCACTTTTTCAAACCGACTCCCAGAATCGGACGTGACCAAAATCGGACCACTGGGCCGATCGGACCAACCCAAAATCAGACATTCGATTCTGATAATCGGACATCCGATGCTGAGTAGGTTGGAGAGAAAATGCGTGCCGTAATAGGTCTTCCAAATTGGACCTTAGTGAAGTAATGGCTCTATACGAGCATGGATTCTCACTTGCAAAAGAGCAGCCAAAAGCCCATACCCGAATAGAGACAAACAGAGACCCTACAACCTCAACAGACCAATCTAGCCATCAAGGGCAAAAAGGCCACATCACTAGAATACAAAGACATTGTGTTCATACCATGTCTAGTCAGAGCGAAATGCAACATCAGCAAGCTACAAATGCCAAGATGACTAGACCTGACACTCCTGACGAGAGATGTACCCTGAGCAACACTGCAAAGACAACCCAAGACATTGGTGGAGAATCCACGTTTGGTCATGCAAGTGGGGACTCAAGTGCATCTGTCAGAAGGCTTAAATTTACAAGCCATGACCCGGAAGATGAAGACATAGTACCACCTGCTTATCTTAGGGTCAAACTCACCGCAAAAAGAGAGCATACTATCGATGCTCTGATTGATGAAGGAGCAGATTTTAACATCTTGACCTATGAATCATGGACCCTACTAGGCCAACCAGAGCTCACACCGACTAGTGCAACTCTTAGTTTCTACGGGGGACACCCACAAGCTCTCATAGGGAAGTGCAAAATCCTTGCGACAATTGAAACGGAAAGCTTGCCTATCCTATTTCATGTTCCTTCAAAAAGTGCTAGCTGCAGAAAAGAAACCCTCGTGGGAAGACCCTTCAAAAGGGCGACCAAATGTGAGGCTGACTATGTAGCAAAGAGGATACACCTGACACTACCGGGTGTGAGGATAGTCACCACCTTTAGTAAGGGTGACCTCATCGAACCTCAAGGGAAAGGCAAGGAAGGTGATGACATAACAGTCAAGCCTACAAACGAGGGCAAGGACTTGTTGGAAGAGTTGATACAAGCACAGATCGAACAACGAGAACCAGTGATAAGGCCATGTCGAAAACAAGAAGGTCAAGAGACAAGGCCAAGGACAGGGTTTGGACTCACAAATATCGTAGAAGACCACGAAAGAATCCCAAGCCTTATAGGCGAAGGCATCGATGGAGAGATAATACAACGCCGCGATGGATATCCAAAGCGTTGCTTCGTGCTCAAGGGTATTATGCAGGCAACCAATGGATTTGGGTACCAAAACCCCCTGCTAAACCTCCTCTATCAGCTAAAGGCTAGAGTGCCTCAAAAGCATGGCATAAGAGGAAATCTAAGAGAAACTCTAGGTCTCAAGGCAAGAAACCAGACATGATGGTTCGAAGAAAAGAACCTCAGCCTAGCATGCTGAATAAACAGATGTCATATGCAGCCATTGAGCATGCACAAAAATCGTTAGTGCCCAATGAGCCTTTGATTTCCCAAGGGGAGAACAAGCATCATAGGCACAACATTGCTCAAGGCAAGGCTGATCGCTCAACAAAGCAAATGGCACAATCGCCCAATAGCCTCGAGCAAATCATTCAGCCAGTGCCAAGTCCACCTATGAGTCCTAGGTCTCCTATATCCTCTTTTTCCAAACGAACACAGGAAGCACAACAGCGGTTGTCAAGGGAAACTGCTCAAATTCAATCTCTATCTCCATCTAAGCTTCCAAATATCCAAGAGGTGGGACATGACGCCATCTGTAGCTCTCAATCCAAGGATATGCATGAGCAACCTAATGTGACTAGATCAACTCATGCTCGATCTACACAGATGAGTGCTCAAAGGGCAACAAAAGGCACGACCACTTCTGATCGCCCTAGGGACTTGACACCGCAATCCACCAAGGGTAGCCAACCCACTAAACTAGCTGCTACTACTTCCAATCAGGGATCACAGCAGTCACAGCCCTTGGCTGTGACAATACCCTATGTGGAACGTGTCCTTAGAAGTTCACCTATGGAAGAGGTGTCGCAACCAACTTCCTCGAAAACACTAGCACTTTCAAAGGGCCTAAAGCCTAGGCTGGAGGAGTTAAACTCAAGGGAGATGGCAGAAGAGCTAGACCCTCCGAAACGGGAGGTAAATGGGCTCTCACAACCTAGCGAGGCTATTCAACAGGCCACGGCCATGTCCCGTAAGGACACACTAGAGAAGGGAAATGCTGAGGCCCGACCAAGCACATCAACGGTCGATATATCCCAGGGTCCTGAGTCATTGAGAGAGGCACCTTCATTGACCAAGAAAAAGAGGAGAAAGTAGAGAAAACAACAACAGATGCAGGTGGTTGTGGACCCCAAGAACATTGAGACGAAGGGCGCTGGAGAGCAGATGAATAAAGCATCGAGTACATCCACCAATGAACCCACTGATGCCTCTCCTAATAGCGGTGAAACCTCAGACACACCTGTGTGCTTTGACAAACCAAAGCAACAGTTGCCATCAACAGTTGCTTGCAACACTCTATCCACTGACAATAGAACTCACATTGATCAATCAAGAGTGGATACAACGCTGTCACAATAGGGTGACAAATCTATACCAGTCACATCCGAGAAGAACCATGACGAAATAGCAGCAAAACCTCAGGAGAAACGTGAGAACCCCAAGAGCATAAGAAATCCTAGCGTTGACCAATCTTGCTCATCTAGGCCTGAGCCCCTAGCCATGCTAAAGCCTAAGGAAACTCTTAGAACTTTGCATGAGATAGCAACCGAGCAAGCCCTCGTTGAACATAGAAGTGTCGCAGAATGCTTAACTGAGTTGGAGGCTAAGCTCAAAGTGGTCGCGCGTGTCTATGTCCTTGCGGACATGGGCACGATCCCCAAGGAGCAGCTGGGAGATTACTTGACCTTTCCTCTATCATGGGAAGAACAAGAACATCTTAACAGGCACTATGATAGGCTCCTGCATGAACATATGCGACTCATCCCTGACGAGGAGGCTGACGAACTACGCTTAACCGTCACGTTCAATGAAGTGCTTTGCCGACAGAATCTCATAGACATAGAGCTACTAAAGCGATTGTCAGCAGGCCAGAGTCAATTTAAGCAGCGTTGGTGCGAAAGCCGCGTTGTAATAGCCGATCTAGGGGCTCAGATCATGACGGTCTCAGAAGAGTGATTGGCCTGTGGTCTCAAAGAGACCCAACCTACATGGCACCAACTTCCCTTCGGGTGCTCACTGACACTCGGGTACGGACTTAGCTGGGACTAGGCTACAGGGCCCTTTGATGGATAAGGTTCTCACTGAGGAGGAGTTACATATTGCCAGTAGACTCGGTCAAGGTTCCATGCTACTCGACGTGGCAAAATATCTATCAGTATTAAGTCAGCTGCCACGAATACTAGATGCGTGTGCCACGCTCCGGTACAACCCCGAGTTCTACACTTGGTTCTTATCTTCGTGAAGTGACAGGGATTCATGAATATGTATATAAATAAACACTGATTCTTGTGTCACCTTGTATAAACAATATCAACACACGCAAGCAATGATAGTCAAGTGCAGGTAGAAGAGTTGGGTCTGACAGGCTAAGCTCCTCAAGTCCTCTTCTCACCACACATTTAAAAGCTGTGTGATCATTCCCACCCCCAAGTGAAGAGTATGCAACCCACATTACCACCATAGGAGGCCTTGACCAACAACACTGATGTTGTAGATAGGGTGCAGTCCCTTTCTATACACCTTCTTCCCGTTTTGGTCTACCCTTTCGAGGATGTGCCCTAGCCCACTCCATGACAACCAGTCCACGTGACTTAGCATAAACTAATATCCACTAATGACTGGGGGCAACGCAAACATCAGCATGGGGGCCATTCCTCTACAACAAACACCGCGTGCCTCACCCCTCCCCTTCTTGCCATATGCGCTTCATAAACCACACTAAAATCCCTTCCATGCAAACAATTGTATCTTGTATCAAGGTCTAAACCTTGGACTGCATCTTGCAGGTTTCCTTTTGCGATGGAATGCATGGAGGATCATGGAGATCTAGCATGCAAAGACGCTCTTCGCAGAAGGCGGGAGCATGTGGCACGCGCCCCTCCACCGGAGCGCTATGTGCCCACCATCAAGAGGTATGCCAAGAAGAGAGGCCCTAAGTGACATTGCCTAGGGCGAAGGCTGAAGAATCCTCGAGTCAAGAAAGTCGAGACTCGAAACGTGCAACAGGTGGCAGCACTAGTGGTACGCACTCCCAGCTCCCGCTCGGGCCCCAGATGCTCAAAGGCAGAAAGGGCAGCTCGGGAAAGAGAAGAATTTAATGAATTATTTAAAGATATTCTGGAGACACTAGCGGGCCGGGATTACACCATTCATGTCCCGGCCGACATGTTCCCTGCTCACCCCCACGGGAGCCCCACACCAACAGAGCCCCAATCACCCGGCCACCCAGACTCGCCCCGCCTCATACAAATCGAGTAGCCCATGATGGATAAAGGGCTTATCAAATGATAACTGGCCATAACTTTTTGTTTTTAAATGGTTAAGTGTTCCCGACTTATTAAGTGTTGACATGTTCCCGAATTGTAGAAACTTTTCATATCTGCGTTTAATATATTTCACGTCTTTAGCAAAGAAAAAGCTAATCAAGCGCAGGTGATAAATATCTAAGTCAACACCATAGATTTCCGATAAATGATGTCTCCTTGCATTGCACTGGTTTATTATAGTTGCGGCATACACAATGCATGTACTCTCATGAAGCGACAAGTGGATGCAGGATAATACAGGTCCTTGTGCGAAAATGTTCAATGCCCAATCACCGCAACACCAACAACCCCACAACGAGCCACGGCAAAGCCACGCTGCCGAAAGTACCCTTGCCAACCGCCCACATTGCATGGCCCAAAACACATTCCTGGGCCACGCCCCCCTTTTTTGGGTCAAGCTCTATAGTTGGCTCACGGCAGTCGTTACCTCAATTGTACCCACATCGCATGTGCCGCAAGGAGGGTTGCAATATCTCAAGTGTATCTCCCCCTTTCGCCAATTGCTTCTCTAACAACGAGGCTAGGGCACAATCATCATTGTACTATCCATTTTCTGAGCCTTCGAAGCTTGATATTTTCCAACCCATTAAAAGGCTGATAGCCTCAACGTATTGTAATGGTTGTACTCAGGCAAATCAAAAAAAAAAAGAAAAAAGAAAAAAAAGGAAAGAAGAAAACAAAAGAAAAGAAAAAGAAATGAATGGAAATAAGAAGCACCCACGATCACAACATAGCACCTAGGGGTCCTCAAATTAGGTACGTTTGGTGACCTTGGTCAACCTGCTTCGTCCCTAGTCCCCTAGCCCCTTGCAATCACCCACAATTGTCCAGGGCACATCAAGGGCAGGAGATACTTGGGAAGCTTATCTCGCCTAGTGTTAGACCTGTCACCCTGATCCACTTGCACAATTTTCCTTTGCACTCTACCTTAGTACCATTGCAATCAATGGTGATAAGCACCGCATGATTGGCCATGAAAAGTACACCATACTCATCAAGCAAGTCCAATAGTTTTCAGCTACTGAAAGTGCGATGTCCTTGTATTCAATTATGCTACATCACGTAGTCACAATGCAAAGGATATCTCATATACCTTCACGTGCACTCCTTCTCCACATGGACAACTTTGCTTCACCCACGCGTTGTTATGAGAAACTAGCCCACGGTCTTCTAACTATGTAATATCTAAGCAGGCACGCGCACTCACATAATATCTGCACCAAAGTATATCCACAGTTTGGGTCCTCAAGTGCAGGACAATACTCTAGGCTTGCTTAGAGTTTGACCTGTCTCCCAAACTAATCAAAATATGTCTTGTGCACGATGAGAAGCCTAGCACTATCCCTTAAGGAAGAGACCACATGTGAGGTTTTCCAATTGCAGGTATAAGGTGTTGTTCGCTCTTCATCAACACTCAACTTTGAATGCTTGTCCCTTACCATCTAACAAGCCCGCAAAGAAACGTCATGTGCAGAATCCCCAACAAACCAACACTTGTGCTGGCCATCGATGCAACCCCCAACACAGCATAGCCCTACCACCACCTCCAACAACCTTCCACCAGCCACCTTGGCCACCAGCGCGTCCCTAGGACCTTCTGCCACACCACCACCAACACTCCTCCACGGAAACCACCGGCGTCCTTGTCACCCACATCTTCGGTGCATGCTACAGCCTGCTACCTACGACGGTGAGTGCCATGGGACTGGCACTCGTCTAGGAGGGGGGTAATGTTAACCCCAACACGATGAAAGAAAAAGGAAGTGGAAAAGACGCAGGGCAAAGACGAAAAAAAGGTAACCCGACTGAAGAAAGAAAAGGAGAAAAGGCCAAAAGCGCAAGGGCAACCTTAAAAGTCCAAGGCAAAGGAAAAAGGAGAAAGGCGCATTTTAAAATAAAAAGGCGCACCCTAAAATCTTGTAAAAGAGCGCCGGGCTCTCACCCGCGGGCTCTCACCCGTGCAAATTGTAAATGAAGATGGGCGGTGGAAAGGAAGCTAGGAAGATAGAAGGACAATGGGGAAAAGGGCCTAGGCTATGGCCGGCCATGTAAAAAGGGGAAAAGGGGATGACCACCCAAAAGATATTTAGGGTTTTGTATATAAAGTTGAAAAGTGAATGAGAAGCTCATTCTTGTGTGTGGCCAAAAGTGGCTCTCCTCTTCTTCTTCTTCTTCTTCTTCTTCTTCTTCTTCTTGCTTGCTTGAGCTTGTGCTTGAGAGAGGGAGTGTGAGAGTGCGAGGGAGTGAGTGTGTGAGGGTGAGGGACCGAGGAGGAGAAGCTCTCCATCTTCTCCTCTCTTCTTCTCTTCTCTTGTCTTGCTTGCGGCAATGGAGCTTGGAGCTTGGAGTAGGAGGATCAAGCTTGCTTGAAGCTTGCACTTGGATCGTGGAGCTACCGGAGTGCACGGGAGAGGAGGTAACTCGAACAGCATGGAGGTAAGCTCACTACACCTGTAGATATGGATGGCGTGTCGGTTATGTGAGAGGTAGCCATTAGTGCTCGGCTTGGAACGCTTGAAACAATAAGTTGTCCGTGGGTCTCGGCGGTTGAGTGAAAGCTCCCACACGAACTAACCATTAAGAGGTGGATTCAGGCCTTGACAAAAGCATGCCACTTTACTGACTCATAGACATGTGGAGTTTGTTGTTTAAGGCTGAAAACTCGTCCATCTTTAGAGTTTGATAGGCAAGAGACAAGTACCAAATTTGGATCGTGACCTTAATTTAACTCCATGTCACAATAGACTCGGAGATAGCCTTGTCAAGGCACCATTATTCTCACTAAAGCCATGCTTCTTTGTAAGCCTTAAACATGTGATCATTACTTGATTTACTTAACTAGTTCAAGTAGTAGAGAAGTAATCTTTCATATGCTCTATCCAAGTTTTAGCACTTCTCTCAACCTTTGTTCCTTTACCATTACACTTAGGCGGATCGACTTATTTGAGCACGAACTTTCTCTCTTTCTCATCTGCCAAGGTTAATCTGGAGCAGCCCCGCTAGTATATCAATCAAAGGAACCTAAAAGATTTTTATACAACAATTTTTCCATGATGAGAAAAACATTTGAAATAACTCAATTGAATTGCAAGATCGTAACATTAAGAATGAGATAATTCCAGATCATAATTGAAGATGTTTTCTTTATGCAAAGCTTTATTTATTTTAGCATAACACCATATTGCCAATGTGGCAGAAATTACAAAAGAGAGTTATACATTCACATTATTTTTGCACTCTAGAGATTTTTAAACAAAGGCTTCTCATACAAGGACGAAAATGAAGTTTGTACAAGATTTCATCTTTTCCTACATGCAATTTTTCTTGGATAGTTACATAACCGCCATCATGGATTTGAGATAATGTTCAAGTAGTGTAAGTAGGAGGTTCCTTGTATGTATCTAGGGCCAAATAACGCCATCATGGATTTGAGATAATGTTCAAGTAGTGTAAGTAGGAGGTTCCTTGTATGTATCTAGGGCCAAATAACTATCAAGAAGGTTGGGGAGTTCTTCAATCTTGCAATTATTTATTCAAGATTGTGAGCCACAATGACACAATTTGGTTGGGTGACCCTAGTGATAGAACAATAAATCCATTAGTTTAGGATCATTGTTTCACCTTCAATGTGTACCAAAGGGTTTTTCTTGCTTTTATGAATTTAAAGTCTAATTAAATTAAGATTGACTCTGCCCAACACAACTTCCATATATTTTATTCTAGGTCACTTATTCAGCATGCACTATTGTCAATTGTGCAAGGATCAAGATAGAGTACGCATAGCTGAGATATGCACAATGAGAGTCTAGGGAAAGTGCATAGTAGAGAGAGTGAGCATGACACTCAATGTGAGTAAAAATCACTAAGTGTACCACTTTATGTTTTTGATAACATATATAAAGTACATGTGTAAGGGTACATGCACACCTAAAAATTGTAAAAGGCATGTTGGCCCTTTAATCCCAACAACCTCCCACCTAAAGGAAATGTGCTTGAAGGTAGAGGAAAGAATCAACTAAGTCTACCTATGTACAAAGCTGAAATACATAGATACTATCCAATCCCCATCATCTGGTGGCAATGAGTAAACCGCTCTACTGTGAGACCCTTTGTGAGAAGGTCTATAGGGTTATCATCTGTATGTACCTTGACAAGCTCAATGCTCTCGTTACTGTCAACTACATCCCTGATAAAATGATATTTCACATGTATGTGCTTTGTCTTTGCATGAAATATAGGGTTCCGTGCTAGCATGATATCTTTCTAACTATCACATTGGAGGATAGGGACTCTGTAATGCAAGACTCTCTCACTAGACATGAAAGTCATAAAGCCTCCTTGCATGCCTCAACGGTAGCCACATACTCTACCTCTATATTAGAAAATGCAACAAACTTTTGTAGCCTAGATATCCAAGAGATTGCTCCCCCTATGAATGTGAACACATATCTTGAAGTAGACTTTTCGTAGTCAAGATGACCAACATAGTCTGCATCCATGAAGCCAACCAACCAATGACTTTTGCTTCCTAAAGCACATAGACAAGTCCTTTGTGCCCTTAAGGTACCTCATGATACATTTCACTGCTTCCTAATGCTTTTTGCCAGGACATGCCATGTACCTACTAACCACTCCCACTGCAAATGCAATGTCAAGACATGTAGCAACCATAGCATATGTCAAGCTACCAGTAGCTGAAGCATAAGGAATCTTGGCCATCGTAGCCTTGCCATCACAAGTGTAGGACTGTCATCTACACTAAGTTTCACATATGGAGGCAACAATACACCAATGGCCTTCCCCCCTCCATATTGAAATGTTGCAAAACTGTAGTAATATACTCTTGCTGGATAGATAGAGAAGACCCTATGATCTGTCCCTGAGTATATGCATGCTAAGAATATGATTGGCCTCACCAAGATCCTTCAAATCAAAGCTACTGTGTAGGCTTTTTTTCAAGGAGTCCAAAGCATGAACATCCCTGCCTACAATCAACATGCCATCCACATACAAAAAAAACAGAATAAGACTGCCAACTATTGCCTTCTTGGTGTATAAACAGTGATCAACTTAAGATCTATGGAATTCTTGTGATTGCATAAATGTATTGGATTTATGATACCATTCTCATGGTTCCTATTTCAACCTATACAAACTCTTGTTGAGTTTACATACCATGTGCTCTTTTCCCTCTACAACAAAACCCTCAAGCTATTGTGCATATAGATCTTTTCATATGGATCACCATATAAGAAAGTTGTTTTTACATCCATCTGTATGAGTTCGCAAAGTAGTCGTTTTGACTATAGGAGAAAAAATTCATCAAAATCAATTCTATGTTCTTGCTTGTACCCTTTAGCAACTAGTCGTGCCTTGTACCTTAGCAAAGAACTAGAAGTGACTTTCATTTTGTAAACCCATTTGCATGGTAGCACTTTCTATCTTTTAGACAAGTGCCCCAAATCCAAGTGTGATTTTTCATGAAAGATTCCATCTATGATAGCATAGCCTTATGCCATTTCTTGCTATCTTTTACTTCCTTGAAGCATGACAACTCACCATAGTCTATCATAACATGACATAATCAACCACATAATTGACACCAGGAACAAACCTATCTTGTTGTCTTTGCATTCAGGTCAACGTAAAAACCCAATGATCAAGATTTGCTGGCTATTTAGCCTACAAATCCACATTAATAGCTTGCTATTTTGCAGGTTCAGCATGTTGTATAGTTGGTTCTAGTTGTTCCAAAGGCATTTGTTCTTGCTAAAATTGTGATACATCATGGGCAATATCTTGTTGATCATATTCAGTATCATTCCCTACATTTTTAGAGTCATTTACATTAGGTATTTGCTCTTGTCTGGTATTCTTTTTGTCTTAACAGTACATCTTCTTGAAATACAACCTTTTTGACTTCCTCAGTATTTTTAGGTTGTTTGTGCATGTGATATTCTTGGAAGATAACATCATTACTACGTCCAATTTTCCTTTTTTCGGGATCCCATAAGATATATCCCATTTCATCCTCATCATCATATCCTATCAAATCCATTTACAAGACTTTGGCTCAAGTTTGTTGCATTCTTCCTTGTGAATTGCACAAATGCATTGTAGCTAAATACTCTTAAGTAAGCATATGAAGGTGACTTTGCCAACCACGCTTCTTGAGGGACTCCCCCGCCCCCCTCCCAAAAGACTTGTTTGGTGATCGATTAATCAACTGTATAGCTGTTATAACATCCTCTGCCCAAAATCCATGAGGTAAAGCACAATATGATAGCATTGTATAGACCATGTCTTGAATGGTCCTATTCATATGCTCTGCGATGCCATATTGGAGTGGATTGTGAGGGGTGGTGAGCTCCCTTGTAATCCCTTTGTTGTCACAAAAGTCCTAAAAGGATTTGGACACATAATTCCCACCATTGTGCAAAGCAAAGACACTTTAATGTCTTGTTGGTTTGATTTTTAGCAAGTGCCAAGAATTTTTGTCTTTATGATGGATTGGATAAACCCATACTTTGCATGTGGCATCATCAACAAAAGTAATGAAATACTTCTTTCCCCTTAGAGATAACCCTAGCATCTAACATACATCTGAATGTACCAACTCAAGGGTGAGGAATTTAGAGAAATAGATCTTTAATGTGATGTTTGAGCATGCTTACCATAAATACAATGATCACATTTTTCAAAATCAACATGCCTGAAAGATGGCAAGTAACCCAAACGAGAAAGCACTTTCATTCTATTTTGACTCATGTGTCCTAACTGGATATACCACAAAGAAACACTTAGCTGCTCGATTATGGCGATTACATGGTCATGCATGCTAGATACATTCAAAGGATACAAAGTATCACTTTTGGAGCCCTTGGTAATGATGTGAGAGCCCATGCATATTTTCCATTTGCTACCCCCAAAGGTGGTGTGACAATCTTCATTATCTAGTTGCCCTATGCTTATCAAGCTCTTCTTGAGATGAGGTACATGCCTCAAATTATACAAAACAAACACAGATCCATGCTAAAATTCCAATTTCACACTACCCATTTTACATGTATAGTTATCCCCCAAGTGGACAACACCATGTGCACCAACATTGTAGTCAGAAAACCACTCATGATGTAGTGTAACATGAAACAACACACCTGAATCAAGTATCCACGTATACATGTCATCATCAAAATTTACAATCGATGTATGCGCACTCAAAAAAGAAGAAAGGAGTACATCACAGTCACTATCATTATCATGAGTGACTACATTTACCTCCTCTATCTTCACGCTACTTTTCTTTGTAGGTTGGCTATCCTTTTTCTCAACCTTGTTGCCTTTAGTGTTTTTGCTTTTTCCTTTCTCCTTCTTCAATTGCAAACAATCCTATTTGTAGTGCCCTTTCTTGCCACAATGATGACACTCCACATTTTTTCCATGAGACTTGTTGCATGCTCTATTTTGATAACTTTTCTTTTGTTGAAATATGCCCCTAGTGTACAATGCATTAGAAGACTTGTTTGTTGAATCATTTTCAAAACTATCCTTTTGTTGAAATCTATCCCTAGTGCGCAATGCATTAGAAGACTTGTTTGATGTATGCTCTATTTTTAGAACTATCCTTTTGCCAAAATCTGCACCTAGTGTGCATTGCATTGGAATACTTGTTTGCTAAATTATTTTGCATGTTGAGTTCTTCCATCAACAAAGAACTCTCCATATCAAAATATAACAGCTGAGCATTTGAGTTACTCAAAGCTGTCCTGAAAGTATTGAAACTTTCAAGCAAAGTGTATAGTAAGAAAGTGGCCTTGAACTCATCATCAGTGTGCAAATCCAAAAAAATTAGCTGACTAATAATTAAATTGAACTCATTCAAATGTACAGACATGGTTGTACCTTCCTTCATGAGAAGGTCCATCAACTTTTTAGCCAATAAACCTTGTTCGCTACACTTTTCTAATCATATAGTTCCTTAAAAATTTCACGACATTTAATATGCCAAATTCAGCTTCTCAATGTTAAAGAGCAAGTTGTTTGACACTGAGAGCTCTATGGTTGGGCATGCAACCTTATCCAAATCATCTCACTCTTCTTGTTCCATACCTACTTTAGTCTTATTCCCTTTGCTTTGATGGGCTTCACTTGTTTCTTCTGCACCAAGACATCGTACCACTATTTTTGCCATATTGCAAAATTGTGTTCACCCTCAAGCTTCTTGATGTGCAAAAATTTGATACTCTCACTATTTCTAACCATGATTTGCAACACTAAATTGACTCAAATGTCAACAACTGCGAGCCCAAATGTCACATAAATGACCATGATACGCTGCAAGTACCAACCAATAGTGAGAATCGGAAAATTGAAGAAATTTTAGGTATGCAAATTGATATCCAAAATTAGAGTGTCTCCTACTACACTCCACAATCAATTCTAGCTAGATTTTTAGGCAAATGTACCAATTACATGTGAAATCCCCAAAATTTTGCTGCAATTCCTGCTCCAAATGCATTCTTGCGCACAAATTTGACCATTGTGATCAAGAGCCCCAATTTTTCAAAGGCAAATCCACCCAAATTGCATCAATACATGCATCCAAGTGCATATACCATGCAATTCTTGCACAAATTGATGAATTTCTACAAAGCCCCAATTTTCTCGGGCCCGATGTGTACAAATTTCAATGAAATCGACAAAATTTTACTAAAATGGGCAAAGATCCGAGTTTTTTGAGCAAATGTGTACCATATTTACAATTTTTGAGCCGGATTGTCATGTTCTACATCAAAATCCCCAAATTCAAGAAAAGCCCTAAATTTTTAGATCAAAATTTCACACTGTGTGTGGGCATGTGAATGCTTGTCAGTGGAAGAGGGACATATTTGTGAAATCAATTTTTAAAAATGACAAAAATGTGGCTATCAAATTTGAATGCTAGATGTGTTGAGATATTGAGCTCCACTCGTGATACGCCAGGGTGACCGTTGTGTATTTATGTCACCGACTTGTCAGTTGCAGATGCGGTTGGTACACCGCCCCTGAATAATAGCTACATGATAGCTATCCTTATCTACTCTAGTTCGTGGCTCAGTTAGTATGCCACCTTAGTTAGTTGAGTTTGGTTTGAGACCCATATAGAGGGTTCTTCTATTTCTTTGTACTTGAGTTCTTTTGGCTTACACAACTAAGAAGAGGAAAACTGTTTTTCAGCCTCCACCCTTGTGTGTCTTCCCCCATTGTGCAAGCAAGAAAGCTTCAAGCGAGACTCCTTCCTTCTCTCCCACAATCTTGACATGGTATTAGAGCCTTGTTCGTGGTAAGGAGCTCAAGAAAGCAAGCCAAGCTCGCGGTGTTCTGGTAAGAGGAGCAGTGTTGCTTTCATTTTCTATTTTGGGAGCAGATCTCTGCAGGTAGCACAGCCGAAAATTGCAGGAGTGCATTGTCTTAGGTTGAGACGCCCTTCGCGGTGAAGCAAGAGGGCAGTATATGCTGCGGGAAAGGGCTTTAGCCCTTGGCGACCTTGTTTTTTTGATTTGAGGCCATTTCGGGGCCTGTTTCGCAGACGGAAGTTTTCTGCACGCACTCAGGAAAAGGCTCAGTTTTATGCTGTGCAGCCACTGTTCTACAGGTCGGTGAAAAGATACTGTAGAAATTGCATCGTATGCTTGTGTGCAGAGACATTGGGAGTTTCAGAATCATCCTTGGTTCTTGTTTATGCAAAATCGTCACTAGGAAGTGACTGTGTGGTCAAATACCACTTTCGCCAGTTTTGCAGATTTGCCCTTGTGAGGGTGAAGCTGTGTTTTTTTGTAGTGACAGAATTTCTTGCAGTCTTCTGTAATGGCATCTGATTCTCTTTCACAGATTGTCACTGAAAAGCTTGACAAGAACAACTTCCAAGCATGGAAGTTTAGAATGACGAATTTCCTTATGGGAAAAGGATATTGGGAATTTGTTGCAGGAAATGAAGAAGAACCAATTCTTCCTGATGTTCCCAATCAACAACAAATGCAGGCATTCAAAACATGGCATGAGAGAGCCAGGAAAGTTATGTATTGGCTATCTATCAGTATTTCAGACTCGATGATTGTGCATATTCAGGATGCAAGTACGCCAAAGGAGGCATGGGATACTTTGTCAAAAATGTATAGCACAAATACGCAAGCCAGGAAAATGCAGCTCAAGCAAGAGTTGCATAATGTGCAAAGAGAAAGTATGAGCATCAATGACTACCACATGAAGGTGAAGAAGATTGCAGATGCACTTGCTTCCATTGGGTCGCCAGTGGAAGATGATGATTTGGTTTCCGTGACCTTGAATGGTCTAGGAAAGGATTATGCACAGTTCCGAACATCCATTTCTGTCCGTGAAAGATTTCCTGATTTTGAGGAGTTGATTGCTCTTCTAATTTCTGAGGAGCAGAGAAATGGTGGTGCATCTTCTTCAGGAGGAACTTCAAAAGAAGCTGTCTTCTACTCAAATGCTGGAAGAGGTAGAGGCAGAGGTAGAGGAGGCCGATTTGGAGGCCGTGGCAGAAATCAGAATATGCAGCAAACTCAAGAAAACCAGTCCTATGGAGGAGGACGTGGTAACTCTAGAGGCAGGGGGAGCCAAAGAGGTCGTGGTGGATGGCAAAGAGGCCAAAATGCAAACAGTAATGTTGAATGCTATTACTGTGGTAAAATGGGTCATATGGCTAAAGACTGCTATAAAAAGCAGAATGACATCATGAATGGAAAACTGCAACAAGGGAACTATGCATCTTCTAGTAGACAGGGTGATGACAGAAATGAGCATTTGTTTATGGTGCAGCACATGAACAATTCTGTGACAAGTGCTGAAGAAAGCAATGATGTATGGTATGTTGACTCAGGTGCATCAAACCACATGACAGGTCATGCAGAATGGATGGAGGATGCAAGGAAAATGGAAAAACCAGGATTTGTGGAGACTGGTGATGATACTGCACATCCTATTGTGCAGATTGGAAAAATTCCTTTGTCTATGCAGGATGGGAAAAAGAAATACCTGTCCGATGTATTTCATGTCCCGAATATCACCAAGAATCTGGTTTCTGTCGGTCAAATGGTTGAGCAGGGCTTGCAGGTCAGATTTAATCCTCATGGATGCTTTGTTGAGGATATAAAAAATAAAAGTCGCTTGATAGCAAAAGGAAAGAAGAAGGGCAGAATGTTTACATTGGATGCAGACATGTCTGAATTGAGTGCAGCAATGTTTGCACATGGGACCGGTATAGTTGCAGATATTGATATTTGGCATAAACGCATTGGTCATGTTAATGTATAGCGACTTAAATCAATGCAGTCCCAAAATATTGTTGCAGGTTTGCCGAAATTCAAGGTTGCAAAAATGCATAAGGTATGTGAAGCCTGTCAGTTTGGAAAACAGGCAAGGAAACCATTTCCTAGACATGTTCAAGAGAGTGAGAAGCCATTGGAATTAATCCACTCTGATGTGTGGACAACTAAAGCTGCATCTCTTGGAGGCTGTCATTATTTTGTCAGTTTTATTGATGACTATAGCAGAAAAGTTTGGGTGTATTTTATGAAAAAGAAAAGTGAAGTTTTTGGGCATTTCAAAACTCTTAAAGCGATGGTTGAAAAAGAAACAGGCCTGCAGATAAAATGCCTAAGGTCAGATGGAGGGGGAGAGTACCTCTCAAATGAGTTTGCAAGGTTCCTGCAGGAGCATGGCATAAAGCAGCAATATTCATGCAGTCATACCCCACAACAAAATGGAATTGCAGAAAGAAAAAACAGGCATATTGGAGAGGTATCTCGTGCCATGCTAAATGAAAAAGACTTGCCAGATTTTTATTGGGCTGAAGCAGTTGCTACAGCAGTCTACATAATGAACAGGACTCCCACTGCAGCAATACATGGAATGACTCTAGAGGAGAGGTATACTGGTAGGAAACCAGATATTTCTCATTTGAAAATTTTTGGTTGCATTGCCTATGTACATGTGCCAGATGAGCTGAGATCCAAGTTGGATCCAAAAGCTGAGAAGTGCATCTTTATTGGTTACTCTCTGCAGCAAAAAGGGTATAGATGCTATAACCCTTCTACTCGTAAGTTTACAGTGAGCAGAGATGTTGTTTTTGATGAGATGAGTAGCTGGTATAAACCAGTAAATGTGATTGATGATGTAGATGCACAAAATGGTAATGCTGCACAAAATTCACAGCAGCAGTCACAAAATATTAGTGGACCTGGAGCATCCTCTAGTAGTGGTTCACATTCTTCGCCATGGACAGGCAGATTGAGATCAGGAGAATCTTCTCAAAGTAATGCAGATAGTGGTATGCAGGTATCACGAAAAGGAAAAGAGAAGGTTGATCAGCCCATGTTTGATGTGAATGCAGGTCACTCTTATGTGGATGGTGAATCCAGTGGCTCAGAACAGAGCATTGATGATGAGTTGGGTATTCCTTCTATTGTTACACCTGGAGTAAGGAAGACCAGGGATGTTTTGAGAGCACCTGGGAGTGAACCTACTTTGCGCAGGTCTACGAGAGCTAGGTATCCTGTGGATAGGCTGAAATATGATGGATTTACAGCCATTCACTATGCATATATGGTTAAAGTAATACAGGAACCAGAACCCACTTCTTTTGAGGAAGCCATGGGAAAAGAAAAATGGGAGAAAGCCATGGATGAAGAAATGGATGCCTTGGAAGCTAATGCTACATGGGAATTGGTACCTTTGCCTAAAGGTAAAAATGCAATTGGCTGTAAGTGGGTTTATAAGGTGAAGCACAATGCAGATGGTTCTGTGAATAGATACAAGGCAAGATTAGTAGTCAAGGGGTATGCACAAACATATGGTATTGACTATGAAGAAACATTCAGTCCGGTTGCAAGGATGGCAACCGTAAGAGCAGTCATTGCTATGGCTGCATCAAAGGGATGGTCTTTACATCAGATGGATGTAAAGAATGCCTTCTTGCATGGTGATTTGCAAGAAGAGGTCTATATGGAGCAGCCACCAGGTTATGTGCATGCTGTTCATCCTGAGTTTGTTTGCAGGTTGAAGAAAGCCTTGTATGGCTTGAAGCAAGCACCTAGAGCATGGTCTGACAAGATAGGATAGTATCTTGTCACTATTGGCTTTCAGATTTCCAAGGCAGATTTCTCACTTTATGTGAGAAAAACAGAGAAAGGTATTATGCTACTTGTCATTTATGTTGATGATTTGATTATGACAGGTGACAGTGATGAAGATATCCTTCATGTGAAAATGCTATTGAAGCAGAAGTTTGAGATGAAGGATTTGGGAGAGCTGCGATATTTCTTGGGCATTGAGGTGATTAGATCACCAAGTGGGATACAGCTCTTGCAGAGGCAGTATGGATTGGACATGCTGTCCAAATATGGGATGACAGGCTGTAAGCCTATTTCAGTTCCTTTGGAGCAAAATGTGAAGCTGAGCACAGATGCGGGTGAGCTTCTAGAAGACCCTACTATGTACAGACGCATAGTAGGAAGTTTGATTTATATGACTATTACCAGGCCAGATTTGAGCTATGCTGTTGGATTGGTAAGTCAATTTATGCAGGCTCCAAGGAAACCACATTTGGATGCGGCTAGACGCATACTCAGGTATGTGAAGTCCACATTGCAGTATGGACTATTTTATGAGACTGGGGTTCAGATACAGTTGCATGGATACACTGATGCTGATTGGGCTGGTAGTATTTCTGATAGACGATCTACCAGTGGATATGTGTTCTCTTTTGGGAGTGCTGCAGTCACTTGGAGCAGCAAGAAACAGCCTACAGTTGCCTTGTCGAGCACAGAGGCTGAGTACAGGGGTGCAGCAATGGCTGCATGTGAGGTAGCTTGGTTGCATAAGCTACTTTATGATATGCATCAGTCTACAGATGGGCCAGTTGTCATTTATTGTGACAACATGAGTAGTATACACTTGGCAAATAACCCAGTCTATCATGCTAGAACAAAGCACATTGAGGTGCATTATCACTATGTGCGAGAGAGTGTTTTACTAGGTCTTATTGATCTAGTTTATGTCAGCACAGAGGATCAGGTAGCTGACATATTCACGAAGGCATTGGGCGCAGAGAAGCTGCGCAAGTTCAGAGACCTGCTTGGTGTGCAGGAATTGGGATTGAGCTCGAGGGGGAGTGTTGAGATATCGAGCTCCACTCGTGATACGCCAGGGTGACCGTTGTGTATTTATGTCACCGACTTGTCAGTTGCAGATGCGGTTGGTACACCGCCCCTGAATAATAGCCAAATGATAGCTATCCTTATCTACTCTAGTTCGTGGCTCAGTTAGTATGCCACCTTAGTTAGTTGAGTTTGGTTTGAGACCCATATAGAGGGTTCTTCTATTTCTTTGTACTTGAGTTCTTTTGGCTTACACAACTAAGAAGAGGAAAACTGTTTTTTAGCCTCCACCCTTGTGTGTCTTCCCCCATTGTGCAAGCAAGAAAGCTTCAAGCGAGACTCCTTCCTTCTCTCCCACAATCTTAACAAGATGCGTTGACCTATCACCTGCTTGCGTGGTCTAGTCACTTGCTCACCAACTCTATCGCCCCATTGCATGCTTGCCAGTTGTTACCTGCGCTGGTGTGTTGCACCTGGCTTGTGTACAATCGCTAGCTTTAGCCCTCACTACTAGTGAGCCTAGCTGATGCCACACCAAACCTACGGCCTTGGTCTATCACCGCATGTCTCTCTTGCCTCATTGTGACTAATCATTGCCTCTCTAGCTCATCGATATACCTCAGGAAGCATGTACTCCTTGTGTTCTGATACCAGTTTGTTGTCGAGTGTGCGAGGATCAATACAGAGTGCTCGGAGTTAAGATATGCACAATGAGAGAGGGAAAGTGCAAAGTAGAGAGAGTGAGGAAGAGAGTGAGCATGACACTCGATGTGGGCACAAATCACTAAGTGTACCACTTTATGTTTTTGATACTATATATAAAGTACATGTGTAAGGGTGCATGCACACCCGAATGTCCTAAAAGGCACATTGACCCTTTATTCCCAACATGCACAAATTGAGAAATAAGGAGGTGATCATCCCTAGCCTTGGTTGTAATACTTCCATGCAATTAAAAGTTAGTTGGTTAGTTCAAAAGTTAGTTAGTCAATTAGTAAGTTAGTAAGATTACTAACTTACTGACTTACTAGCTAAAGTAAAAACTAACTAACATTAATAACTAACTAACTAACTAACAAGTTAAAAAAATCGAGGATTGTAACTCGATATTTTTTTCGGGTTGAGAAGGACTATAGCCACCCATCACAGAAGTTATCACGTGAACAAGAGTTATGATCCATATTAGTCATTAGTATCAATGTGTATAATAGTAGGGCACAGAGAAAGAGGTTCTTGGTTTGCTCAAGAAATGAAATGCAAATGTGATTGGTTTGCAGAGAGGCGTGCACTGCCAAATCCATGGGCATCAACAAACATGTGTCTATGGCAGATCTGGGCACATCTTTTATTGATCAAGCAGTAGCAGCTTTGGATCGAAGCATGGATGAAGAAGAGATGATACTGCATAATGAGGCTAAGTCAGTAGTCAAATGCAACAAACATGCTACATATGCTCCTATGTGTGGATCTGATGGGTCCTCTTCACAAATGCCTCGTATATTTTCTTATGCCCAAGTTTCTTTTCATCCAGATAGTTTGCATGATTTAGATTAAAAAAAGTTGTTGGATTTTGCAAACACTTCAATTGATGAATATGTGGAACACAATCAAAATAATATCCCGAACCTTGTTGAAGAAGATGGTCTTGATACAATGTGGACACGAAGAAGGTATTGATCTTTTTCTTTTTTCATGAAAGAGATGTCATCTTGTTTTCACTTGTAGAATCCCCTTATTGTCTTGGATTAGACAGTGGCTACATGCTACTCTACAAGAGGAATGTGTGGAAGAAATCATGTAAAAAAATCAAGTGACCTTTTCAGCTAGTTTTGGAGATTTAATGCAAAAAAGAAAAATTGGCAAAATTGCGTGCATCACGATCACAGTTTATAGGCAACAAACAGCACTTCGAAGAGGGAGAAGAAGAAGGATTGATCAAGAAGATTTTTTATCAGGTGTCATCGTGGGGGTTTTACCCCCCTTTTAGAGCTAAACGAAACCATCCGATTTGTGATTTGAGCATCATATTGCATCTTAGGTGTTTTAGATTGCTGATTTTGCCAAGATCCCCTCATAAAGAGCTCCTTTTCTTAGCAATAACCCTTCTTCTCTAATTTAACTATAAATAAGAGGCATGGGGAGTAGTTTAGAGAGGCACAAGGAGACCCCGAGAGGTTGCAAGGAGAGGGAGGTAGAAGGATACTCCTCCAAGAGTTTGAGAGAGAGAGAGAGAGAGAGAGAGAGAGAGAGAGAGAGAGAGAGAGAGAGAGAGAGAGAGAGAGAGAGAGAGAGAGAGAGAGAGAGAGAGAGAGAGAGAGAAGTTAACTCGAGAGGCTACGAGGGAGAGAGTTAGCTCAACCCCCCTTGTCTCGGTCTTCGACTAAACCATCTTCTCTTATGCTCAACCCCCTTGTCTCGGTCTTCGACTAAACCATCTTCTCTTATGCTCTCCCATGCCAAATTCATTCCTCCTTCTTTATCTCTTGAATCCACTTGCAAACGATGGCTCTAAAGCGACGAGGTGGAAAGACCATGAAAATCACTACAACCAATATTGCTAGAGATACGAGAGTGCCTATGAGGTTGCCGAAGTTGCCACTACCAACAGAACATCGAGTGTGGCGAATACAAGTACAAGCAAATACGAAATTCCCAATGTCGTCATGCCAAACTAGGTTATTCACGTTTCAAAAATAGGCTATTATTTTCATACATAAAATAATAAGGGTTTTACCAAAATTTTATGTAAAATGTTAGCTTTTGCATTAAATGGTACAAGATCTACTTGTTACATTTAATGGACATCATCCATATAAGAAGTAAGTACAATAAAAATATTAGCTTCTATATTTTTCACTTACACAAATTAACAATTTCATCTAGAGAGAGTATTATTATTAATACACGCAAAAATGGTTAACTCCTACCTATGATTTGTAGCTAGATTAATCAAGATTATAATTCGTAAGATCATGATGGAAATAGTTGCAAGGGGATATTGCACGAAATGAGTAAAAGACTATATGCACACTCGAGATTAACAAAATAACTCGATATATTGTCAACACGACAAGATTAAGGTTGATTAACACTTGTTATGAAAAGTGAATGTCTATTTAAGGGTCTTGTAAATCATCTCTTAAATTATTGTCACAATATTTTTTCTAAAGAAAATTCACTTATGCTAGGTAAGTTAGCCCCAAACGAGAAATTCATGTCTTGCTTAACATGTTGTAAGAGATGTACTCAACACTTCTTTATGGGGAGGAGAATCCTCATTAGAATGTAAGGTTACCTTGGGATAAGGTCTACCTTGGCTATGGAAGCTGTGAGCTACACGAGGGTGTGATTGTCATTGTTTGAAAGGATTGTTTGTGTTTGCTAGGATCTAGATCTCAGATTGAAAACTTTGACAAACAAGATAAAAGGAAAGATTGCGCTAGGCTACCCCCAAGCTAGCTGTGAGACCCTACTCCAAGGAGGTCATGGCTATCACTTAGACTGGCTCTGGGTCATGGCTACGCTTCAAGAGGCTTAGACTGGCTCTAGGTAGCAGTGAAAGGTCTATTCATAGGGATAGCCTCAGGCAGTAGAAAATGTGGGTGCGAGGGACTCTGGCCGTAAATTTGGCATTGCTCCTAGAATCAGACGAGCCCCTTCGTGACCTAGGATGGGATCCCGGAACCCTTAATACTTGTTACTAGGGTGGAATCTTGGTGGACATAATACCCTTGTGGAATTTTGTATATCTTCCACACTGTCAAAAAGATGGAAATTGTAATAAAATTCCAATATAATAAAGAAATTTATTTTACTCAAGGGTTGTTTGAATTTTATGTGTATTCATGAGATAAATTATGTGAAGAAACCTCTGATTTAATAGACTAATTAAGGAAATTGGTTGTATATATTCCAATAAATGTGCTGTAGGTAATTAAAAAACTAAAGATGATTCTATCATCAAAGAAAAGCGGGTGGGCGTAACCCTTGATGTGTCTGTCTAACAGTAGGGTGGTCCTGGAGCTAGCTGGGAGATTTTCTAAATTGGCAATAGAAATAGGAAGATGATAAATTGACCAACTAGTTGTTAGGTAGAACCGACTTGCATTGTTTTAGGGGACTGGAATGGGATTTTTCCTTATGGGCAGGAGGGTTGACGTATCACACTCCCCTTCGTCTCCCATTCTCTTTGAACCAAGTGCAATGGTAAGTCTACTTCAATTCCAGTAATACTGTAGGAAGTGGAAACTCAAAATTACTAACACTAGCTGGTTGTTAGGAGACCTGTCAAATTTTAGGAACCCAAAAATTTAGGTTGATCCCAGTGGGTTCAGCTGGAACACTTCTGTTGCGATATAGACTTAGTGGAGTCTAAGTGACAAACCCCTTGATGTTCCAAGGGAGCGCCGGGCGGCGTAATTTGGAAAACCTACTAATGGACTACAAAAAGGTGCGCCTTGGAATGAGCCTGGCGGACAGAATACGATGTAAGCTTAATAAATATATATATTTTAAATACATCCTAGGATATGTTTTCTTCACTTTGTTAATGTATGCTTTTGAATCATGGTAGAATAACAAATCTTGGAAATGATTCTTGATCTTCCGAGTAATGTTTATTTCAGCTATGCATTCATCCAGTTTTTCTTGGAGAAATCAGATGATGTGGATATTAGATCAGTTGTACAATCCCTCACCTCTATATCATGAAAGACGTTGGATGATTAGCGGAGGATACTACTATATTGATGCATGCCATCTAGCTTATCTTCAGAATAACCTGAAAAGGGTAAAATGGATGGAAGATCTTAAAGTTGTCAAGATCTATCTATTTTATGAGGCTAGTGTAAACTCAATCCTGTATACTAGAGGCAAGAAGATCAAACTAAACCAATATATCTATGAGGAAGTTATGAAGATCCTTCCAACCGACATAATAAAAGTTGTAGGTCACTCTAGCCACCGGAACTACAAAAAAATGATGCATTTTTTGAACTCCCTCAAAAATATAGATTCTTACATATCTACTCTCAGAATCCAAGCTACTTCATAAATGATGTATTAGATTGTCATGCTTAGATTGTAGTAGGGAATCCTTTTTTGAAAAGAAAAAAGATGAGCATGTGAAATATCTAAATAATGTATTTCTTTCCATTTGATTACATTGTATATCAATTGTAATAAAGTTTGATTGATACTTTATGAATCAGAGAAATAATGGAACCTTATTTTCCCTTGGAACCTCTGAAACTGCAATTTAACTTTAGCAATGGGAAGAGAGTTTTATTTGAAAATTGTTTCAATAAATTAAGCGAGAAATAATTTGAGTATCAAACTCTAATATTAATGCTACATAAATTTCCTAAAGTTTGACTTGGAAATTATTGAAAATTTCCTAGAATTTTGCACCCACAATCATTCCCAACAAAGCCCAAGAGAAAAGGAATCTTTTGAAGTAAGTCAAACCTCTGGAATTTGAGGGAAAGGCAAGAATGTGGAAGCCAATCCGAAAATTTGGATCGAATCCATGAATGATTAATTTACTACTGCTAGAACTATCCTAACCAACCAATCCATGATAGCTAAGCTAAAATTAATTGGTGAAGCTCGACTCTAGTGGAAGCAGTGGTGTCGAGATCAAGGTGTCCTTGAAAATATCATTACTTGGGATTTGTTGAAAGAAGGTGTAAGAGGAAGATTTTTACCTCTAGCTTATCATACCCAGAAGATGAATGAGTTCTTTAATTTGAAGCAAATGGGACTGACCTTGGAGACCTATTACTCCAAGTTTGTTTCACTTCTTAAATGTGCATCCTCCATGGATGCTGCTTACCAAGTTTTGCAAACAATGGGCTAAATTCTCCTTTGAACACTCCTTTGGAATCAATGCACCCAATAGACCTCCAAGATGCTTTGATTTCAGCTACTCCTATTGTGTGGGAAGTACAATCAAAGCCTAAAAATAATAATTTTTGGAGCTACTATAACCAGAACAACAAAGGATAATTCAAAGGTCAAGCAAAAAGAACCCAAGGCCAATTTTACCAAGGTTAGAAGAAAAAGAAAAAATCCAATGCAATTGGAAATTTTGTTCCTACCCAAGGAAACAAGGATGGTCTTAAGTGCTTTCACTGTAATGAGCCAGGACATTTTAGGAGAGATTGTCCAAAGCTTGGGAAAACCACTGCCAAGGCCAATTTTGAGGTCAAGGCAAAGCTGCCCAAGACTGTGGTCAAGTAGCTATGGCAAGAGGAAGAATGCCAAATATTACTCTTAAAGAGATTAATAAGGAGGAAGACCCTACTATGGAAGAAGATATTGAAAAAGAGACTGTTCATGCTGCATTCCACAAGAAGGGCCCAAATTGTCAATATTCAATAATACAGACACTAGCTAGTTACCAAGGTAAATCATTTAAAGTTTTAATTGACTATGAAATTACACACTCATTTATTTCACCCAAGTGTGCTAAGAAGTTAGGAATATAAATAGTAAATGCATCAAAACTGCTTGTGGAATTAGCAAATGGAAAGGAAGTACTTTCTATACAACAAACAACCAAGGTAGAGTTTAACTTAGGAGAAAACCTTTCAAGTATGAGGTTCAGAATAATGAACTTAGGAGCTTATGAATGTTTACTAGGAATGGATTGACTGATTCCCAATGATGCTCATATTCATTGTGGAAAAGGTCAAGTCACATTTCAAGATTTGAACAGTGAAATAACAACTATACAGGGTGAAATAGGGAAACCTAAAGCTCAACTACACAAGATCAAGTCACATTTCAGGATTTGAATAGTGAAATAACAACTACGCAAGGTGAAACAGGTAAACTTAAAGTTCAATTAGCAAAAGCTTCTTGAATTGTGAAAGGCTTGAAGAAAGGATTACCTGTTTACTTGATCAAGCTTAGCAAGGTAAATCAATATGGTTAGACAAAAGAAAAACCATCCTGGTTAAAAGAGTACACCGACATATTTCCTGAAGAGCTAACTGAGTTATCTTGGGAAAGAGAAGTGTAACGTGCCTACCTATCGGCTGCCCGGGCACGTTTTTAGCGATCCATCGAGAGAGAAATCTAAGCAATGCTGCCCAACACTCCTCAAGTCTGAATGTTTGTGGTCGAACCCACTGGGATCGACCTAAAATTTGGGTCCCTAATGGTTAAGGTCTCTTGACAACTTTCTAGCGTCGAGTCTTGGATATCCTACTTTACACAGAGATACCCAAGCCGGAGTAGATCCATGCCGCACTTGGTTCAAAGAGAATGGAAAATGAGAGAGATGCATCGCTCAACCTCTCTACTCGCGGGGCATAGTCCCATTCTAGTCTCCTAAAATAGAATGAATCGGAGTTCTAACCTAACAATTTCTAAGGGTCGGTCATCGGTAAAACCTTGAAACATTGTGAGAAGCCTCACAATTATCTGGGACCACCCTACTGTAGGGTAGACCCGTCAGGGGTTCTGCCCACTTGTTTCCCTCAATAGGCATTCTTTAGTTATCTAATTAGGTCCTATCACAATTATGTGTGATATTTAAAATCAGCTTCCTTAATTAAGCCTTTTAGGAAACAGGGTTCATTCGCGTAACTTATAGCATCGACATGAAAATAGAGCAAGCAGTCCTTTTTACAAACAAGTTTCTTAACTTATCTTCAAGTTAATCTTTGTCTCCTACCCATACATGAGAAATTATATGTCCCTTCTACCTTGCAAATGGTCCAAATCACATGGCACCACAATTTCCATCCTTTATCTAGATGTTGGGGCCACAAAGGTCCTCAACTCCGTTTCGGTCTCAGCAAGGGGTGTCCAAAGCTCCACTTGACCCGCAAGCTGGCTTGGAGTGAAATATTATTTTCGTGGTTGGCCTTTTCACCACTCAACCTTCGACCTATTAATCGAGTAGTTCCCTTTTTGAGTTGAACTGCCATGTGATCAAGGAGGTGATCCACCCGTGTAAAAATGTAACGTGTCCACTCGTCCACTTGTGAAACACGCCTTAGCAGCCCATCGGGAAGAGAGTCTAGAAAGCGCCACCTGGCACTCGCAAGGAATGTCACAGGGTTTGCGATCTAGGTCTTCTCGAGTCTGCCTCGAGTGGAAGTATCCGGCTGTTCCCACTTAGGACCGACCTGAAGTCAGGGTTTCTTTCCTATCAGCAAAGTCTCTAGGAAGCAGCTAGCGTCAAGCTCTAAATGACCCATTTTGAGTAGGAACAACAGAGTCGAAGCGGATTTATGCTGCACTTGATTCATGGAGAATGGAAAAGAGACGGATGCGAAGCTCAACCTCCCTACCCATAAGGCATAGTCCCATTCTGCTCCCCTAAAACAACATAAATCGGGATTCTAACTCTACTGATGCTAGGTCTTCACAGTTCCATTATCACATCTTTTGAGAAAAGTTCCCATCTAACCGGGACCACCCTTCCGTAGGACGGGGACCCAAGTCACGTCCACCACACTTTCCTTGGGTTGCTTAGTTATCTAATTACCTACCACATTATGTTTGACATGCAAAGGCATCTTCCTTAATTAATCAATTTAAACATAGGTTCCTTCACGTAACTTAGGCACTGACACAAAAACAATATCAAGAAAGTTCATTTTTCAAATATTTGCTCTTTATTTATCATAGTCTTGGAATACATCAAGTACCATGTCGGAAGGCTATCCCATCAATCAACAGGATTGCTACTCCAAGTTTCGCCCATAGACTAGTACACGGGCCTCGAGATCCCATCTCGAGTCACGTCGGCCTCTTGTGCGGGATCCAGAGACAAGGAATTTATGGCCAGAGCCTCCCCTGGCACCCAAGCGTCCTCCCGCTCCAAGTAACATCCACGGAGAGACCTCTCGCAGTGGGTTCGGTCCATATACTCGGCACGACTAACAACCCCCTTGGATAGGTCCAAGTAGGCAGTCGGAGGTAATTAAACCTGCTACTCTCTCCAGGCTTTTAACCTGAAACATTAAGCATTTTGCCTTGAATTAGCTCCTTGAGTAAAGAAGTTCAAAAAATGTACCTAAGTGTACAATCATGATCATTTTAGTGGTCATTCGTACGACCAAATGCTAAGGTGTGATTCCTTCTTCCTGAATGCTCCCAGCATTCGATCCTGGATCGTTCGTGACTTGGCGAGATTCCAAGGGCTTGGCAAGCTAGGTTGCTTGTTTCCCCTTTTTCTTTGGGTTAGGGTTTATATCCTATCGACCCTAATTATCCTTACCTTAGGTCTCCTTGTAAAATAGATCATGGACAACCCCATCTTCATCGGTTGGTCGACTTGCTAGTTATCTCCTAGATCCCTAGAAGTACCTATGTACCTTTATCTTTGATCTTAATTGATCAAGATTGTCTATCCCCTTGACCATGGCTGGTCAAGATGGTTCTGTTTAGAACAGTTCTACTCTGTCTTAAGTATAATATTCTTAAGCCCTCTTAATAATGCTCACATGCACTAAACCTTTACCTATCCCTCTTGAAGTCACTAAGGGCTTTGACATGGGACTCATGGATCGCAGTCCCATTTGGTAAATTACAAAAAACATTGAATTTTGCCAACAACTTTAATGCACGTAAGATAATGCCATGCCTTCATTTCAATGCTTATGATTTTGATATAATCCATACGATATTTTATGTCATACATGCGAATGTACTTTCTATGCATGCAATCTTAACATTATCCTCTATGTAATTATTTACATGATCTATAGCCTTCTTGAATGATCTGGTCTTTATAACTTTATGTGATCATTGTATGAGTCTAGTTGCACTTTATTCTTTTCTACAGTTTATTACATGTACCTTAGAATCCTTCTTGCGATATGGAGATGCACTTTGCTTCTTTTGATGTCCTTTGAAATGTATTCTGCAAGAACTTGTGCAAGGAGCAATGCACTTTATGCAAGAATTCATGCAGGAATTTTTTTGGGGTAATTTATGATGCAATTATCTAGTCAATTTCACCTATTATGAAGTCATCTTACAACGAAATTTATCTTGTTTGTTACAAACATCACAACTAAATTCATACCAAGGCAATTACCCATCAATCGCGCAATCAATGTGATGCATATGAATATGATTTTCATCATGATAATGATAATCTATGATTTAATAATAGAGCAACTTGGGTTTGGAGTGATGTCTTGATTCCAGTGGTATTTACGCCTAATGATAGACCATTCGTGGTTGCGGTACCACCTTGATTCAAGCAGCCATCCACTCTTGTGAGGTTTTCGGATATCGCGCTCCGGGTGGGGACTCCTACATGTGCTCCTCTTACTCCCGCATGTGCTCCTCGTGTGTGGCGCTTTGGGGCCATCGCAATCAGGGCTAGGGCAGGTGGAGGGTTTGCAGAATTTTGCTGCAAGCTGGCAGTTTTCCCTTCCCGCAAGGAACTCCCTTCACAGAAAAACTGTGTCCCCTTTTTCTTGATCTGCAGGTGAAGCACCCTTAAGAAGGCACTTTTGAGAAAGTTTTGAGAAGCTTCCCCCCCCCCTTATTGGCTTTTGATAGGGGCGGGACGTCGTGCTGAGGATGGGGAGGAGGCGAATATGATGATGATGATGAGCGGGGGCATCATGGCGGCCTGGCGGAGGAGACGGTGCTGCTGGAGACAACGAGGGGGGGCTGTTGTCCACGAGGGAGGGGAGGGCTCCCCTTTTAAAGTGGGGGGGGGGGGGGGTAGGGAGGGGTGGTTTATGGGGGGGGAGGGAGGCGGCTGTTAACAGCCACCACCCCTTCCACCTAGGGGGCTGCATGCCCCCCTTCTCTCTCATTACTCCCTCTCTCTCTCTCTCTCCCCGCCATGCTGTCGGTAGGGGGAGAGAGAGGGAGAGTTAAAAAAATTAAATTAATTTAAAAAATTTGAAGGGGGTTCTCATGGTGGAAGGCATGGGGGGAGGGGGGATCTTACATTCTCTCCCCCTTAGAGGAATCGAGATGTCCTCATCTTGAGAAGACCTAGGGGTATTATTGGTTGAGAGTATTTTCATCCATCTAGGTGGCATCCTCTTCTGGATAATCTTTCCACTGGATGAGGTATTCTCTCAAGGTCCTTGATCTCAAATGCCTCTCCCTAACATCTAGGATTCTATCAGGCGGTAGCTCAAGGACTCCTTGGCTAGGCATTACAATTTACTGATCATCAAGTACATGATTCGGATTAGGTAGATACTTTTTCAATAGGCTAATGTGGAATACATTATGAATCTTTAGAGTTGTGGGCAACTGTAGTCTGTAAGCATTAGGCCCTAGGCACTTGGTGATCTTATAAGGTCCACAATACCTTGGACTTAGCTTCTTGTACTCTCCCAAGGACAGTGAACTCTTTTTAGGGCGTACACGGATGAAGACTATATCACCTTCAACAAAGGATCTGTCTTGTTATTTCAAGTCATCGTAAGCCTTCTGTCTATCCTTGGTAGCTTGAATGTCTTGTCTTATTGATTTCATTTGATCATCCATGTCTTCCAGCATCTGCCTTGAAGCTTCTACCCTCAAAATTGGATCCGAGAAGTTCAAAGGGGTACGACAATCATGCCCATACAATTCTTGGAAAGGGGTCATCTGAATACTCTGTTGGTAAGAAGCATTGTAGGCAAACTCAACTAGTGGTAAGTATTGAATTCACTTTTTGGGTTTGCGACAATAGTATTCCCTAAGCATATCTTCAATAACTTGATTGACTCGTTCTGTTTGACCATCAATTTGCGGATGGTATGCTGTACTGAAAGAGAGTTGAGTTCCAATAGCCTCAAAGATAGCCCTCCAGAAGTGTGATGTGAAAAGAGAGTCACAATCACTAATGATTCTTCTAGGTAACCCATGAAGTTTGAATATTTCCTTGATGAATAATCTTGCGATGTCTGAGGCTTTATATTTCATCTTGACAGGGATGAGATGTGCGACCTTGGTGAGCATATCTACTACAACCATAATAGAGTTATATCCTCCCTGAACTTGGGGTAAGCCAACAATGAGGTCCATACTAATGAACAACCATTTCATTTGGGGAATGTCAAGTGGTTGCAATTTCCTAGGCATTTTAACATGTTCTGCCTTAATGCATTGACAAGACAAACATTCTGTGACATATTTGTGTACGTCTCCCTTGAGCCTTTCCCAACAATAGCTCTTCCTGACCGTGTTAAGGGTCTTGGCATAACCAGGATGTCCTGAGAAAGGGGAGTCATGGGCTTCCCAAAGTATCTTCTGCTTGAGAGTTTGGCTTGTAGGGATACATAATCTTGTCCTAAAGTAGACAAGCCCACTACTGACAGAGAATTCTTGATACTTCGTCTTTAGCTTCGAGCCTTGATCCTTGATGGGGATCTACCTTAGCATTTTTTGATAGATTGGGTCATGACATGCCCCTTCTTTTGCTAGCTCAAGAATCGGGTTGTTTGCCATTGATACCTTTGTGGCTAGAGACCTTGCTGTTGATGGATCTTGCAAAATAAGAGAATTTAGAAATGCCTTGCAACTGAGTGCATCGGCAACTACATTCTCTTTTCCAAGCCTATATTTGATTTCAAAATCGTATCCTTCCAGCACTTCGATCCATCGACGTTGCCTCATATTGAGCTCATTCTAAGTGAAAATCCATTTAAGACTCTTGTGTTCTGTTACTAAGGAAAATTTGTTACCTAGCAAGTAATGTCTCCAAAGTTTGAGAGCATGGATGACAGCCAACAGCTCTAGGTCGTGGGTAGCATAATTCCTTTCATGGCTCTTCAATTTTCCTGAAGAATATGCTACGGGATGACCTTCTTGCATAAGTACACATCCCAAAGCAAGTGCGCTGGCATCAATTACCACTTCAAACTCCTCACTAAGATCAGAAATTTTCAGGATGGGTGTTGATACTAAGCTTTGCTTTAGTTTGTCAAAGCTGGTCTATTCAGCAGGTGACCATGCAATTGCTACTTGCTTCTTTAGCAAGTTGCAATCAAAGCATAATCTTTGATGAAAATTCTATACCACCCTGTCAACCCAAGAAAACTACGTATTTCTTTGACAGAAGTTGGTGTTGGCCATTCCAGAACGTCTTTGATGGATCTACTAAAATTCCTTCTATTGATACAATGAATCCCAGATATTAAATATGTCGCTTGAAAAATGTGCACTTCTTCTTCTTGGCATAAAGCTTATGTGCTCTCATTGTTTCAAGAACAATGCAAAGTTGCGGTTCATGATCCTTTCCCTATTTTGAGTAGACTAGGGTATCGTAAAAAAAGACGAGTATGAAGTCATCAAGATAGGGCCTAAAGATATCCTGCATTAACCTTTTGATGGTAGCAAGAGCATCCGTCAGCCCGAATGACATTACTAGGAATTCGAAGTGTCCATACCTTGTACTGGATGCAATCTTTAAAATATCTTCTTCTTTGATCCTTATCTGATAATATCGAGATCTAAGATCTATCTTTGAGAAGATCTTCGCCCCTTGAAGACGGTCAAGTAATTCATCTATTCTTGGAATGGGGTATTTATTTTTGATGGTTGCTTGATTCAACCCTCTGTAGTCAATGCATAGGCGAAGCGTTCCATCTTTCTTCTTTTGGAATAGCACTGGAGCTCCCCATGGTGAACTGCTAGGACAGATGTAGCCTTGATCTAACAGTTGCTTGAGTTTCTCTTTTAGTTCAATAGCTTCTGGGATGGACATCTTATACGGCCTCTTTGCGACCGGTGCAGCTCCTGGCACAAGTTTGATTTCGTGGTCGACTTCCCTTTGGGGAGGAAGTTTCATCAGATCTTCAGGGAATACGTCTGCTTATTCCTTTAACATGAAGGTTCTTCTCTGGATTCCTGATTCTGATCTAGCTTATTTAGTTTAATCAGATAGATAGGTAGACCCTTTTGAACACCTTTTATTATCCATGTTGCTTTTGCCAACTGTATTTTTGGCTGACCAACCTCACCTCTAGTTCCCCTTCAGAATTTCAAAAGGAGACTCAGCCCTTCCCACAGTGGATGTGGGCATCATTGGGTATTAGCCAATTCATTCCGAGTAAACATTTGTGGACACCTAGGTTCATTACCCTAAATCTCACAGAAATTGGCTTCCCACCCAATAGGAATTTCACCTTAGCAGTTTGCCTAGTACAAGTAACCTCACGACCATTTGCTAATTCCACAAGTAAAGTAGGTGCATCTATTGTGGCTATCCCTAATCTTTTTGCACAGATTGGTGAAATGAAGGAGTGTGTACTACCAACACCATATTGGGGAATATGGGAATTTCCCGTAAGTTTGGGACATGTGGTCAAATCTTTGGATTTGTCATAACTTGAACACTATAACTCCAAATCAAGCGCTCTATAGCTTAATAGATTCCATTTTTCATGTGCTTTCCAATGATAGGCCACATCATATGGTTTTGAGAAACTTAAGGGCATGTTATCCGGGTGCCACCTTTTTAGTATTCAAAAAATGGGAATTGGGAGATTCCCAAACTCACTAATATTGTGTTTACCACAGTCAATCAAGGTTTTGAAGCTTTTACCTTGATATTCTGATGGAGTTTGAATCACCGAGAATTGGCGATTCGGACCCTTCTTGTGAAGAGTGGCATGAACCATTGCCCTCTCAATATCAGCATCCATGGATGGATCTTCTTCATTGTCCACAGCTCCTTATTGGAAATAGTGGAGGTTCTCCCTCTGGCCATAACGGTGGTTCCTTGGCCATGAGCGGCTTTGTTTTGACCTTGGAATTGCCCTTAGCGATGCCCTCCGCCAAGATTGGGACACTCCCTCTTGAAGTGTCCGGGCTCGTTGCAATGGAAGCAATGTGGGTTGCGATCATTGCTTTGTGTTGGAACAAAGTTGTTGACAACATTGACCCTAGCTTTCTTTCTTTGGCCCTAATTCTGACCATGCGCTCTCTTAGTCTGAGTCTTAGATATACCCTTATTCTGATCTTTGTAAGGCCAAATCCTATTGTTCCTTGGTTTGGTCTACACTTCCTGTATTATTGGAGCAGCTCGAATGAGTGCATCTTGTAGGTCCGTTGGGCGCATTGATTCCAATCGAGTGTTTACGGGTGGATTCAACCCAACACAGAATTTTGACACCTATTGTGTCATATCCATTGGGGGTGCATACTTTAGGAGGGAAACAAACTTCGAATAATATGCTGCTAGGGATAATCCTAGTTGCTTCAAGTCATAGAATTCATTCATCTTTTGTGTGTGGTAGGCAGGTGGCAGATACCTCCCTCGCACAGCTTCCTTAAGCTCATCCCAAGTGACTGTCCCCTCCGAGATCGCTTGATCTCTACACCACTATTTTCTCCAAAGTCTCGCTTCGCCTGTAAGCTTAAGTTTGGCGAGCATGGCTTGGTTAGCAGGTGCAGTTCTTGCTGATCTCAGCGTCAGCTTGAACAGTCATTCCCTTGCCATCAAAATTGGGTGGCTTAATTTGTTTGAGAAGGAATTTCTTCTCTTGAGTCACAGCTGGACTTAGTACCGGAGTCGGATTTGGAACCTGCGCTTGGGGTTGCATCTGAACAATAAGATTCTTTATATTAACATCTTATCATATGTTCCCATATTACGTTAATATGACTAGCATAGCTTTTTAGCCAAGTGATTTAATCACTTAACACCTTAGCTAACATTTATGATCAAGATAAACAATTGTAAAAAGTCTTATTTATTCATGAAGGAATATCCCTTTGAGTACATTTATTTTGGATAAGTAGGACAGGCTGATTGATACATCAGTTTGGGAAAAATAGGATGGTGTTACAATCGGCTACAGGGACAGAATAATAATATGGAGTGGGATCATGGATTTTCAGGAAACGGTAAGTCATAGGAAGCTTGGGGTATCCCTTCCTTTGATACCCATTCTTCTCATAGCGCCCTAACACTTTGATTCTGTCAGCAGAGATTACCCGGGTCACTTCTTCATAGACATACTTATTTTGCTTGACTTGCCGACTGTGAAACTACATGGATCTAGAGCATGGCTATGGTGGTTCAAAGACGGGAAGAAGACTCATGTAGACATAGACTTAGACACTGATTGTCACACAAGTGAATTAGGTCTCAAGATTGAGACTTGAACTCATAAACACAATCTTGTGTGTGGACAATGACACTGACACTTTACTGAAAAGAAAAGAGCACTCTCATTGCATTAAGAAAAGGAAGCAAGTACAATGCTTTATAGGAAAGTAATAAATTGCAATAGGCTCCACTGTGCATATGGGATAGGTAAGCCTGCATGTCCTTAGCCTTGAAGCTCCATACAAAGAGGCTGTTAGTAGGTGTGATTGTCTGAATCTCAACACCCCTCCTCAATCACAACCAAAAAGGCACAAAGTGTGTAGAGGCTGTAATGAGAACCACCTGCAAAGTGTGGGCACACCACAAATATGGTAGACACCAGAGGCTATCGCAGAAAAAAGCTAAGTGTGGGCACCAAAATATGGTGGACATCCAGAGGCTATAACAGGGGCCTCACAAAGTGTACAGGGATTGTAATGTAACTTCCTCAATCACAACCAGAAAGGCACAAAGTGTGTAGAGGTTGTAATGAGAACCACCTACAAAGTGTGGGCACACCACAAATATGGTAAACACAGAGGCTATCACAGAAAAAAGCTAAGTGTGGGCACCAAAACATGGTGGACATCCAGAGGTTGTAACAGGGGCCTCACAAAGTGTACAGGGACTGTAATGCCAAGTTACATGGGGAGTTTACAAAGCTTATGTTTGAGATATTAGGGCTAGGAAATACAAAACTAAAAAAGTCTATCTGAATAGAAGGACTGATGAGGTTTGTCCTTCTCCTGGTGGTCTTCTTCTTCTTCTTCTTCTTCTTCCTTTGCTCAATTTTCTTCTACTTCTTTGACTGCAACTAGATAGGCCTTTTGGGATCTCTTTCTTGCGTGGCAGAACTTCTCGATGTGTCTGGTCCTTTTGTAGAAGTCACATAAGAGCTGATCCTTCTTGCCTTTGTACCTGTTGCCAACATATAATGCATGCTCATCTCTAGAGGTACTTGGTTCTTCCTTAGTTTTTAGCTTCTTTTCCTCTTCTAATAGTGATGCCTGGATATCAACAAGTTCAAGATTTGGCATGTTGATTAAAGTTGTTGATACATTATTATATTCAAGAGGCAAACTCTTAAGTAGAACACCGATGCAAACATCTTCTTTCATTTTAATGTTGATTCCTACAAGTTGGGTTAGAAGTCCTTCCATGTAATTTAGATGTGTGGCAAATGATGTGCTGGACTTCATTTCAAGCCTAAAAAACTCAATCAAGAGACCATACTTTGATGATTTAGACTATGCACCGAACAAGGTGTCAAGTCTCTTCCATATATCCTGTGAGGTCTCACAGTTATCCACATGGTGGATATAGCTATCGTCTAGCTCCAATTTGATAATGGTATGGGCTCTGTCATCATTCTTTTGCCAAGTATTTGCAAGGTCCGCATGTTGAGGTTTCTTCTCTTTGCCATTTGTGATGGCCCAGAGACCCTTCTTCATCAAGATGAGCTTGATGCAGGTTTGCTAGGTGTGAAACCCAACTCCCTTGAACCGAGCCATCGGTGAGTCTTTTCCCATGGTGGAGAGTTGGAGTAGCAGCAAATCAGTTCCAAGATTCTCAGATTTTACAAGTGAAAGAGCAGATTACAATGTGTCAAGAGACACAAGTAATGGTAGTGTGAAAACATACTATGTCCGACTTGATATTAAGCTTGAATCTTCCTGTTCGGGTCTTTGATCCTTTGTCCATTTTTTTCAGTCCTTCCCCTCCTTGATTTGATACTGGGGCATTGGATCAAAGTGACAGTGGGTTGCTCTAGGTGGCAGGAGAGAGAAAATGATGAGATTTTTTAGCTTTGACGAAAAATGGCTATGGCTGACAATTTAGGGTTTTAGACAGGGGCCTAGTTTTTTGCTCTGTGTGGACTGAATGCTTGATCGTTTTCCAAACTTTTTTTATGGAAAGAAAGCTTATCTCATGGGCTTTCATTGCCCCATAACCATTGTCAGCATCAGGTCAAGCAACAACTGTGCAGGACAACGAAACATAGATAGGTGCAAATCAGAAAGATCTAGACGATTTTGATAATGCTGAGGGCAGAGGTGGCTAATGTCAGTGGCTATGGTGCTGAGCTGCTACACCTTAACCAAAGGAAGAGGTCTTTAGAAGGAATCATTAGCTGATATGCTCTATATTGAGAGATCCAATGACTCCAAGTGAGTTGGGTCATGTTGGCTATGGAGGACACCCGAGGCAGAAGTTAAGAAGATTGACAATGCTGAGCTCCAGGGTGTGCAATGCTTAGGTATGAGATGCCCGGAGGAGCTCTGGAAGTAGAGGAATATTTTTCCAGAAGGAATTGTAGTGAGATATGACTTGTGGAGAGAGATCCAAGAGCTTGAAGCAAGCAGGGTGTAGGCTGGCTATGGCTGCCAAGGAAGGTCAAGTAGAGATTAAGGTGAAAAATGGATCCATGAGCTGGTCTTGAGTTGACCTGAGGTTAAGACAAGCTAAGAGAGAACAAAGAAGAACTAAGCCAAGCTGAGCCACGCTTGACTGGGCTCGATACCATGTGAAACTACATCGATTTAGAGCATGGATATGGTGGTTCAAAGATGGGAAGAAGACTCATGTAGACATAGACTTAGACACTAACTGTCACACAAGTGAATTAGGTTTCAAAATTGAGACTTGAACTCATAAACACAATCTTGTGTGTGTGGACAATGACATTGACACTTTACTGAATAGAAAAGAGTACTCTCATTGCATTAAGAAAAGGAAGCAAGTACAATGCTTTATAGGAAAGTAATAAATTGCAATAGGCTCCATTGTGCATATGGGATAGGTAAGCCTACATGTCCTTAGCCCTGAAGCTCTATACAAAGAGGCTATTAGTAGGTGTGATTGTCTGAATCTCAACACCGACTGCTAACGTGCAAAGTTGCATTTATGCGAGCTTTGAAAAAGATGAACAGCTTCACGATTTTTAAATCCTCCATCCACTTGATTCTCTTCAAGTTGGTCTGAAGGTACGCGAGTCGGTGGGCTGCTATGTAGTATATTCTTGAGTCTCCTATCCATCTCCGTTCCGCATATAGGGGCGAATGATTATAGATGCGGTCAAGAATATCCATCATGCCAAGCCTCGGACAATAATTCGAAGCATGCATTGCAATCCATGACTTGGAACACCAAGAACTTGCTCCATGCTTCGTGACTCTGCAACCCAGCATCCATAAGTGAGTAAAGAAATGTTTTCAACAGAAAACACTACTCTATTCTACTCACCTTTCCCTGTTTATCCCCTTATTCCCTTTATTTTTCTCCATTAAATTCCCTTGTAATCCTTAGATCTCGTTGGTTCACTTTGATACCAACTGTAACGTGTCTGCTCGTCCACTTGTGGGACATGTCTTAGCAACCCATCAGGAAGAGATTATAGAAAGCGCCACCTGGCACTCGCAAGGAATGTCACAGGGTTTGCGATCTAGGTCTTCTCAAGTCTGCCCCGAGCGGAAGTATCCGGCCATTCCCACTTAGGACTGACCTGAAGTTAGGGTTTCTTTCCTATCAGCAAAGTCTCTAGGAAGTAGCTAGCGTCGAGCTCCAGATGACCCACTTTGAGTAGGAACAACAGAGTCGAAGCAGATTTATGCTGCACTTGGTTCATGGAGAATGGGAAACGAGAGGGATGCGAAGCTCAACCTCCCTACCCATAAGGCATAGTCCCATTCCGCTCCCCTAAAACAGCATAAATCAGGATTCTAGCTCTAATAACGCTAGGTCTTCACAGTTCCATTATCACGTCTTTTGAGAAAAGTTGCCAGCTAATCGGGACCACCCTTGTGTAGGACAGACAAGTCACGTCCACCGCACTTTCCTTGGCTTGCTTAGTTATCTAATTACCTACCACATTATGTTTGACATGCAAAAGTAGCTTTCTTAATTAATCAATTTAAACACAGGTTCCTTCACGTAACTTAGGCACTGACACAAAAACAATGTCAAGCAAGTTTCTTTTTCAAATATCTGCTCTTTATTTATCATAGTCCTAGAATACATCAAGTACCATGCCGGAAGGCTATCCCAGCAATCAACAGGATTGTTGCTCCAAGTTTCACTCGTAGACTAGTACACAGGCCTCAAGATTCCATCTCGAGTCACGTCAACCTCTTGTGTGGGATCCGGAGGCAAGGAATTTATGGCCAGAGCCTCCCCTGGTAGCCAAGCGTCCTCCCGCTCCAAGCAGCACCCATGGAGAGACCTCTCGCGGTAGGTTCGATCCATATACCCGGCGCGGCTAAACAACCCCCTTGGATAGGGTCAGGCAGGCAGTCAAAGGTAACTAAACCTATCACTCCCTCCAGGCTTTTAACTAAAGCATTAAGTGTTTTGCCTTGAATTAGTTCCTTGAGAAAATAAGTTCAAACAATGTACCTAAGTGTACAATCACGATCATTTCAATGGTCATTCGTACAACCAACTGCTAAGGTGTGATTCCTTCTTCCTGATGCTCCTAGCATTCGATCTTGGATCATTCGTGACTTGGTGAGATTCCAGGGGCTTGGCAAGCTAGGTTGCTTGTTTCCCATTTTTCTTTAGGTTAGGGTTGTACCCTATCGACCCTAATTATCCTTACCTTAGGTCTCCTTGTAAAATAGATCATGGACTACCCCATCGTCCTCGGTTGGTCGACTTGCTGGTTATCTCCTAGATCCCTAGAAGTACCTATGTACCTTTATCTTTGATCTTAATTGATCAAAATTTTCTATCCCCTTGACCATGGTTGGTCAAGATGGTTCTGTTTAGAATAGTTCTACTCTATCTTAAGTATAATCTTCTTAAGCCCTCTTAATAATGCTCACATGCATTAAACCTTTACCTATCCCTCTTGAAGTCACCAAGGGCTTTGACATGGGACTTATGGATCGCAGTCCCATTTGGTAAATTACAAACAACGTTGAATTTTTCCAACAACTTTAATGCACACAAGGTAATGCCATGCCTTCATTTCAATGCTTATAATTTTGATATAATCCATAGGATATTTTATGCCACACATGCGAAGGTACTTTCTATGCATGCAATCTTAACATTATCCTCTATGTAATTATTTACATGATCTATAATCTTCTTGAATGATCTGATCTTTATAACTTTATGTGATCATTGTATGAGTCTAGTTGCACTTTATTCTTTTTTGCAGTTTATTACATGTACCTTAGAATCCATCTTGCGATATGGAGATACACTTTGTTTCTTTTGATGTCCTCTAAAATGTATTTTGCAAGAACTTGTGCAAGGAGCAATGCACTTTATGCAAGAATTCATGCAGTAATTTTTTTGGGGTAATTTATGATGCAATTACCTAGTCAATTTCACCTATTATGAAGTCATCTTACAATGAAATTTATCTTGTTTGTTACAAACATCACAACTAAATTCATACCAAGGCAATTACCCATCAATCGCACAATCAATGTGATGCATGTGAATATGATTTTCATCATGATAATGATAATATATGATTTAATAATAGAGCAACCTGGGTTTGGAGTGATGTCTTGATTCCAGTGGTATTTGCGCCTGATGATAGACCATTCGTGGTTGTGGTACCGCCTTGATTCAAGCCGCCATCCACTCTTGCGGGGTTTTTGGCTATCGCGCTTCGGGTGGGGACTCCTACATGTGCTCCTCTTACTCGTGTGTGTGCTCCTCGTGTGTGGTTCTTTGGGGCCATCACAATCAGGGCTAGAGCAGGTGGAGGGTGTGCAGAATTTTGTTGCAAGCTGGTAGTTTTCCCTTCCCGCAAGGAACTCCCTTCACAGACAAACTGTGCCCCCCTTTTTCTTGATCTGCAGGTGAAGCACCCTTAAGAAGGCACTTTTGAGGAAGCTTCTAGAAGATTTTTTTTCCCTTATTGGCTTCAGACAGGGGGGCGTCGTGTTGAGGATGGGGTGTCCATGAGGGAGGGGAGGGCTCCCCTTTTAAAGTGGGGGGGAGGGGTGGTTATTTGGGGGGGGGGGAGATGGCCGTTAACGGCCACCACCCCTTCCACCTGGGGGCCTACATGCCCCCCCTTCTCTCTCATTACTCTCTGTATCTTTTTCTCTCCCCACCATGTTGTCGGCAAGGGGAAAGAGAGGGAGAGTAAAAACATTTGAATTAATTAAAAAAAATTTAAGGGGGGGTTCGCATGGGGGAAGGCACCGCGGGGGGGGGGGGGAGGATATTACAAAAAACATTTCCTTAATTAAATCATTTAAGAATCAAGCACAATTAAGGCATTCAGCCCTATATCATTTTCCAAGAAAACATTCCTTTATCTCCATGGCAATTTGTCATCACAGACCCCTACTATAAAATTACCATAAATCACAAGCACTTGGAATACATCCAAATGACATTCCAACAATCACTTGAATGTAAAAGCATTTAGGATATTGTTTGATCAACCAACAAAACCAATTGTATTTTTCCAACAATGCAAGAATAGATGCAATAACATTTTCATCCGCCACTTGGGTGTAAATACATTTACCATACATGGATTAGTGCACTTTTTTTTTCCCTAGTTTTAACTCTTGCACTCGAATATGCATCCTGCAATTATAAAGATGGAATTTATCCCTTTCAATGACCTATTCTCATGTGGCATAGTACGGAACCTAATGTATCTCATGCAAGAATCAAAGCAAGCAACTAAAAGTTTAGAAATGTATTACTTATATCTGGTTCCGTAGTTGTATTGATAGTAGTGATACCCTTGCCCAAAGCTTCGTTGCTAGTTGTGGGATTGTAATATTTCAATACAATAAAAGTTAGTTGGTTAGTTCGAAAGTTACTTAGTCAATTAATAAGTTAGTAAGATTACTAACTAAAGTAAAAAAAACTAAATCTGATATTTTTCTCGAATTGACAAGGACCGTAGCCACCCTTCACAGAAGTTACAACGTGAACGAGACTTATGAGCTATATTATTCACTAGTATTAATGTGTATAGTTTGGATGGCCCAAAAATATTAGATTTTGGGCATAACTAGTATATTTTAGATATTATCCTAAAAAGATATGGAGATTTCTAGAACTAGAGATCATTTAAAAGAAAAGACAAGTGATGTTTTAGTTAATTTTGGAGATTTTATATAAAGAAAAAAATAATGAGAGAGATTTGCAAAATCGTGTGTGCTGCGGTCACAGTCTATAGACAGAAAACATCACTTCAAATAGAGAAAAGGAGTGAACTGAGAGATTTCTAACCAAGTGTCTTGGTGTTTTATCCCCCTTTCAGAGCCAATGGAACCATCAAATTTATGATCTGAGTACTAGATCACTGATTTTTCCAAGATTATCCTCCACAAAGAGCTCCACTTCTCGGCCATAAGCCCTCTTCTCTAATTCACTATAAATATGAGGCTGGGGAGGCAGAAGAGCATCAGGAGACCCCCCTGAGAGGCATCAAGAGAGAGGTAGAGAGAAGGATACCCCTCCAAGAGATTGTGAGAGAAAGCTTGAGAGAGAGAGAGAGAGACAAAGAGAAAGAGAGAGACAAAGAGACAGAGAGACAGAGAGATAGAGAGAGGCAGAGAGGGAGAGAGTTAGCTCAATTCCATTGTCTTGATCTTCAATTAAGACATATTCTCTTACACTCTGTCATCTCGAATCTATTCCACATTTCCTATCTCTCAAACTACTCGTGGACGATAACTCCAAAGTGACGAGGTGGAAAAACCATAGGGACCAACGTAATCGATCAAGCAATAGGTATTGCCAATGATACAAGAGTGCCAGAGGTTGCCAGAGTTGCCACTACCAATGGAACATCGGGTGTGGCTAATGCAAGCACGAGTAAAGACGAATTTCCTAATGTTGTCATGTTACCAAACTAGGTTATTCATTACTAGATTATTATTTTGCTACATAAAATAATTATATTAAATATTAGCTTCCATATTTTTCACTTACACGAATTGATAACTTCATCTAGAAAGTATACTAGTACAAGCATAAACAATTAATCATTATGAATTGCAGCTAGATTAATTAATATTCTAAGTCATAGAATCATGTTAGAATTGATTGCCAAAGGTTATTGTACATATGTCTTTATGCGCATTCAATATAGTTATGGTCAAATGTGACAAGGCTAAGAGTTGACTAACGCTTGTTATAGAAACTAATTGTCTATTTAAGAGTCCTATAAGTCATCTCGTTGAGTTATTGGAACAATATATTTCTTTAAGGAATTTCGCTTATATTGGGTAAGATAGCCCAAACAGGAAATTCATGCATTGCTTAACATGTTATAAGAGATGTACTCAACACTTCGTTATGGGGAGGAGAATCCTCATTAGAATGTAAGGTTACCTTAAGATAAGGTCTACCTTGGCTATGTGAAGCTGTGAATTGCATGATGGTGTGATTGTCATTGCATCATTTGATATACATTTGGAAGGACTATTTGTGTTTGCTAGAATCTAGATCTATGATTGAAATTATTGTCAAACAGAATAAAAGGAAGGATCGCGCTAGGCTACCCCCAAGGTAGCAGTGAGACCCTACCCCAAAGGGGTCACAGTTATCACTACAAGAGGCTTGGATTGGCTCAATAGACGAATGGTCTGTCAGTAGGGATAGTCTCGACAGTAGGAAATGTGGGTGCTAGAGGGGGCTTTGGCTGTAAATCCCTCATTGTTCCTAGGATTTGACGAGCCACTTTGTGACCCAGGATGGGATCCTGGAACCCTAAATACTAGTTACAAGGGTGGAATCTTGGTGGGTAGAATACCCTCATGGAATTCTGTGTATCTTCTACTGGGTTGGAAAGATATGGAATTCATGGTGCCATGTGATTTGGACCAAGTTACTTCTATTGGACCAAAGGGATATATAATTTCTCGTGTATGGGCAAGAGACAAAGATTAACGTGAAGATACAATAAGGAATTTGTTTGAACTTGTTTTTCTTGCTCTATTTTTGTGTCTATGCTATAAGTTATGCAAATGAACCCTGTTCCCTAAAAGGATTAATTAATGAAGCCGACTTTAAGTGTCATACATAAATGTGGCAGGACCTAATTAGAAAACTAAAGCTATTGAGGGAAGCGGGTGGATGGAACCCCCGACGGGTCTATCCTATGGCAAGGTAGTCCGAGAGAACTGAGAGGCTTCTCATAAGGCTTACCATCTTTGACCTTGGAAATTGTTAGGATAGAACCCCGATTCATGCCGTTTTAGGGGACCGGAATGGGACTATGCCCTACAGGTAGAGAGGTTGAGCAGCGCAACCCTCTCGTTTCCCATTCTCTTTGAACCAAGTGCAGCATGGGTATCTCTGCATAAAATAGGATGTCCAAGATCCGACTAGAATGTTGTTAGGAGACCTTGACCACTAGGAGCCCAAATTTCAGGTCGATCCTAGTGGGTTCGGTCGTGAACGTTCCGTTGCGAGGCAGATTTGGAAAACCCTAGACAAAAAAACCTGAAACATTCCATGGGAGTGTCGGGTAGTGACACTTAGTGTAAGAAGCTGGGAATACTTAGAATGCTAATAATATGCCATGTCACATTGACACTGGTATATAAGGAGAGAAGTTGTAATTTTTCACATCTTTTTGACATATCAATACATTTACAATCTTTCTCTCCCTTCTTGCTCCAAGCTTCCATGGCTTCTTCATCTTTCCTGTCTTTCTCTCTCCAATTCTAGTCTTTCTCTCTCCTCGTCACTCTATTTCTCTCTCTTCCTGCAGTCTTTCTCTCTCCTCTTTCTCTCTCCCAAGTTCTCTTTCTGACAAGTGGTATTAGAGCTTCAGTCTTTGATCCATTATTTTCTTCCATTTTCACTCTCATTTTCCTATTTCAAAACCAATTTCAGACAAAAATGGTACAAGACAGTGACTAGTGGAGTGCTGCAGGACAACTAAAGTTAGCAATGACTACATCTGGAGATATCCAAGGTCAGAGATGGCGGGTAAAGGCTTAAATGGCTGGATGTCATCAAATTTTATGCAAAAATGGAGGCAACTAGGGTAAAGGATGGTTAACCAGGCTTAGTTAGAGACTAAACTACAGGTACTTTTCAAAAGAGGTCTTCCTTTCCTCTTTCCTCAAGCTCTGCCCAAGCTTTCATGGAGTTTGCTGGCTGAGATCTCTTCTTTTCTCACTGATCTTTGCTCTCCATCAACAATGGCCTGCATAATGGCACTCTAGACATCAAATGCAACAAGTTGAGCACCATTCATGCCCTGTAGAAGCTGCCACGTGGCCTGGACAACAGCCCGAAATTTGCACTGATTTTTCTAGCCCTGTTCTCCTTCAGTTCTCAGCCAATCTTCAGCTATGGTGCTTCTAATTCATCATTGGCAGTGATTCCTTCAAGGTTCTGGTGTGTTTACTCCAAAATAGAGCTATATTTCTCAGCTTTTCACTCTCTTGAAACCCTACATGAACAGTCCATGGGCAGCCATGAAAGCTTCAGCCCAAGCTTCCATTTCTTGACAATTTCTTGAAGATTCTTCATCCTTTTGGCCCGTGGAATCATTTCAGCAAGGATTCTTCAACAAATTGCAAGGATTAAGCACGGGATGGCTAAAGATTGAGGATCAAGAGCTTCTATGGAGCAAAAATTTGGGGGAAACGGGTTTAATGCTTCAATTTCAAGCATTTGAAGCTTCAAGATTGGTCTCAACCATCAGATAAGCAAGCCTTATGGATTATTTTGCTAACATTGGACAATCGGGAGCCCTATCAAGCATTTGGCAAGTTATTTTCAGCCATGTCAATGTATTTCTCTTCAATTTTTAATCTCTCTCATTAATCCAATTGCTGAGCTTAAGCCATTTGACTGAGAGATTAAAGAATTGAACATTTTCATCAAATTCTCAGCCAACCTTTGCTTGAATTCATCTATTCATGAATGCAATGCTTGCCTAATGCATATTAGCTTCAATCAATGAATCAAAGGCCTCAATATGAGATTTCAGCATAACACTTGAATCTTATTGACTGAATACATTGATTGGTGCCTTTGTTTACTCTAATCCAATTGATTGGTTGATTCTCTTTTGCCTAAATTGGAAAATTGTAAAAGGGTAAGTACTAGCAATCAGTGAGTCACTGAATTGCATAGGTAAAACCCTTCTTCCATCTCAAGTCCTTATCTCAATCAATTGCATCTCATGAAAGGCTGAATGGATATTTTTCAATTGCATATCATGCTGATTGCTTAGCACACTAGCCTCTGCCATGTTGATATTCCCACCGAGGAAAAAGGTGGATGCCGGGGGAGATAGTGGGACAAAAGAGAGGTGACTCTCCCTCACTATCGAAGATCCCGAAGGGGTGCAACCAACCGACCCGGGGGGAACTTTGCCCACCTCCCGGTGATTCGGAGCCCGTGTAGGGAGCCCGTCCTGCCGTTTTATCCCTCACACAGGTACAGCGAGTGGAGAATTGAAGATTAAAGACTTTCCAACGACTCAAGTACCTACTGGATTAAAACAGGGTAAAACAGGGCATTTTCAGGTTACCCACAGGGTATTTACAGGTGGATACAGGTACACCCTTTGATATTGAAGCACAGGTGCAGGTACTATAGGGTACCCACAGGTCCTATATACCCCTTTGCAGGGTTTGGTAGCCATTTGAGGTTACTTTCTTGCATTACAGGGTCAAAACAGGGCACTTACAGGTCTAAACAGGGTGCAGGACTGGACAGTTCAGACTCTGAAATTCAGTTACAGAATTTTCTATCCTAAACCTGTTATAGCGTGCTATAGCTCATCTCGAAGAGGGCATTGTAAGCTTCGATTCGCACAAAAAAGTTTTGCAATCGGAGTTTTCTAGCCAAAGTTATAGCTGTTTTACTGATAGGGGATACTGCAGGACTGCACTAGTATGGCAGGACATAAAGGCAAAAATAAGGTCCAGGAGGACTATGCACAGCAAATCAGGGATTCCATGATGGAAAGCACACTTCAAGAGAACCCTGAAGAGCCTCAACAAGGAGAGATTAGTATTCTCAATGACGCTTTGTGTGCCCATGAACTAAGACATAAGGAACATCATGAGGCTATTTTGTCAGCAATGGAGGATATGATTTTATCATTTGGTCAAACAAAGTATACAATGGAGCAAATGATTTTATCTCATGGACAAACGAAGTCTACGGTTGATAAGTTGATGGAATCAACTACCCAAACCAAGGCTTCCATTGATAAATTAGTAGAATCCAATGCTCAACTTATGGCAAAATTTTCTCAATTAATGCCATCGCAAACGGGATCAAAAGAAGTTAATGAGAAGGCTTGTTCAAACAGTGACCCTTCAGTCCCACTTCAGCCATCCAACCAAAATGGTTATGGAGATGGAATCATTGGAAGAAGAGGTATTCCAAATAGTCAGTATGAAGTAGGGGAAGCTTCACAAAGGCATGATGACTATTTGGGCAGTTTGAACGGAGCCAATACTCAAGCTTTTGGACTGCATACTCAGCATTCTAGGGGTGCTTTACCAACAGGAAGATTACATGGTAATTCTCAGCCACCTGTTGGAAGATTTCAGTCTCATTTTGGGGGTTCTGTACTTAGAAATTCCGATCAGCCAGTTTTGGGACAGCAACCTTTCCATGATAGAGAATTCAAGGATAAAATTGTTTTATCCAAATTCAATGGCCAGTCATCTTCACCATCAGAATTAGAGGAATGGACTTCTAAGATGGAGTCTTATTTCGACATATTTCCTAAAACTGATGATATGAAGATACATTTTGCCTCCCTCCACTTAGAAGGATTTGCTCACACTTGGTGGAGGTATATCAAGAAAGAGAATGTACTTATTGAGAATTGGGAAGCTTTCAAGGCACTTATGGCTGAAGTCTTTGTTTCACCTCTTGAAAAAGAGAAGTTAGAACGAAGATGGTATGGTTTGGAACAAAGGGGCCTAAGTGTATGAGAATATACAAACCAATTCCTCAACTTGACCATGTATGTGGAAAACATCAGTGATGAGGCCAAGTTACACAAGTTCATGTATGGTTTAGAACCATCCTTGTTAGCTGATGTTATGGCGCAGAATCCTACTTCACTTTTCAAGGCTATTGAGCTTGCAGAGCGCTTTGGAAGAAAGTATAGGAAAGAGTTTTCATTTCAGCCAAATTATGGACAGCCAAGGACTGTTTTAAAGCAAGGGCAAGTTGGTAACAATTATGGCAGTAATCATATGCCTAGTGGGAGCTTACGGATAACAACTTATCCTCCATTTAATGCTTCTAAGCTTCAAAGCAATTTCAGGATAGCAAACAGTCCAAAGGTTGAATTTAAGCAAGGTGACAATAAGCCTAAGTCTACTTCAGCCAATACAAATTCCAGAAATATTCCCATGGATCTTTACAAGGAAAGGAAGGACAAAGGCTTATGCTTCAAGTGTGGAGAAAAGTATACTCCTGACCATGCTTCAAAGTGTGTATACAAAAATGCCAAGCCAAAAATTCAGAGTATGCTAGTTCTTGAGGACTTTGAAAATGATATAGATGAAGTTAATGCAGTCACAATCAATGCTGAAAATGAAGATTTCGAGGATGATGGTGGACAGGAGTACTTCTATGATCCATCTGACTCTTTTCCTTTTGATCCAGGCGGAGATGTTCCATTTGATCCTGGTGGATTTTGTAATGAGTTGCCTGCTGCCACTAATTGTTCTATCTCTATGGATGCTTGGACGGGATCTAAGAGCCCTAATACACTTCGTATGAGGGGAAGCATATGTGGAAAGCCAGTGTTCATCCTGATAGATAGTGGCAGTACCCACAGTTTTGTCAATAAATCCATTTTGTACAAGTTGAATTGTGTTCCCACCGACTTACAGCCCATTAGAGTACAAGTGGCTAATGGTGAAGAGGAAATCAACACACAGATTTGCCCACAGGTTTCTTTGCAGATGGCTGAAAATTTTGAAGTCAAAGTAAACCTGATCACTTTGGAAATGGGGCCCATAGATATTATACTTGGTTGTGATTGGTTGATGACCTTAGGCAGGATTACTATGGATTTCTCACAGTTATATATGGAGTTTTTCTCCAAAGGACAGCTCATCCGTTTACAGGGAATCCCTAGTAGATCTGATTTTTAGCTTATCACCATTCAACAACTCAAGAAAGAGTACAAGAAGCGCTCACATATATTTGTATTGCATTTGAACAAAGAAACACAGAATCAGCCCAATAATTCAGCAAACCATCTAGCCTTGACAGCTCTTCTTGAGGAGTATAGAGATTTATTTGAAGTACCTACTTCATTGCCTCCTAAGAGAGTGGTGGATCACCCCATTGATTTGGAACCCAACTCAAAGACAATCAATAAGCCACCTTACAGACTATCAAAATGTGAACGAGAGGAAGTAGCCAAGCAAATCAAAGAGCTTCTTGAAATGGGATTTATTGAACCCAGTTCTTCACCGTATGCATCCCCAGTCCTGTTAGTCAAAAAGAAAGACGGATCTTTCAGAATGTGCATTGACTACAGGGATCTCAATAAGATAACCGTGAAGAACAGGTATCCTATACCCAGGATAGATGATTTGCTTGATGAGCTTAAGGGGGCTCGATTCTTCACGAAGATTGATTTGAGATCAGGGTATCATCAGATTCACATGAGAGAGGGTGATGAGGTCAAGACTGCTTTTAGGACTGATCGTGGGCTTTACCATTTCTTGGTGATGCCATTCGGCCTTACAAACGCTCCAGCTACCTTTCAAAGCCTGATGAATAAGATTTTGCAACCTTTCCTCTTTCAGTTTGTCTTGGTGTTCTTTGACGACATTTTGATATATAGCAAGACTTTACATGCATTTGAAAGCCGTAAGCTTACTGATAAGGAGATGGCCATGAATGTTTATGATCAGGAAATGTTGGCTATTCTGCATGCAATCAAGAAATGGCACCATTACTTATATGGCAGCCGATTCAGAGTACATAGTGATCATCGCATACTCAAGTATTTCCTTACTCAGTCAAATCTTACTCCAAAGCAATGACGATGGGTAGCAACATTACAAAATTATGACTTTGACATCACTCATACAAGGGGCAAAGATAACATAGTGGCTGATTCTCTCTCTCGTATGTGGGCCTGCAAAGTATCAGCCATGATGGAATTACTTAGTGATTGGATTGAAGAGCTACAAGAGGCATATCTCTTAGATGAGGAATTCAGCCAAATCTTTCAGAAATTACAGCAAGGTCTTATGGAAGAAAACTCACATTACCAGCTTAAAAATGGTCTTATTTGGTGGAAGGGCAAGATTGTTATTCCCTCTACATCTTCTTTCAAGCGAAAAATTATGGAGGAGTTGCATTCTTCGCCTTTAGCTGAACACTTGGGAGTTTTCAAGACTCTTTTCATCTTTCTTCTTGCACTAGAGGCACTCTCCTTGAAGGTTTTTCTTTCCAACCTTTTTCTTTTTGTCACCATTGGTTGAGGAACCGCCTTTTCCTTTTGCATTATTGGAGAATTCAACATCTCCAACACAACTATTTTCTCACACTTTAAGTCACAAATCCTTCTCCCTTAGTAATATATAAAACTTCACAAATGCCAAAGCTTAGGGCTACACGTGAGTATTTGGGGAAATTACCACTCTATCAAACTTTGGTGGACAAATCCAAAGATACCTTTAGGTTTGCTCCTCAGTAGTCTTTTGTATCCTAGTGACTGCCAGCTGATCATCTAGATTCTTGAGCCAAGCAGCAAGAGCTTTTATTGGAAAGGACTGTGGAAAGATGTCAAGGACTTCGTTATGAAGTGTATGCCTTGTCAGCAAAATAAGGATAGCACCCATAAGCCAGGGGGTTTATTGCAGCCATTGCCTATTTCTACGGGTAAATAGACTCATATTACTATGGACTTTATCACTGGCTTACCTACTACCAAGAAGGGGTGGAATAGTATTTATGTGGTGGTTGACAGACTCACCAAAGCAGCTCATTTTATCCCAACAAAAATTCAGTTTACTGCTTCTCAGGTGGCCAACCAGTTTATGGAGCATATTTTCAGATTACATGGATTACCGCAGGTAATTGTCCATGATAGGGACTCAAAGTTTATGAGTAACTTTTGGCAAGCGGTATTTACATCTATGGGTACCAAGTTGGCTCCATCTACGGCTTATCATCCCCAAACTGATGGACAGACAGATAGAGTTAATAAATGGTTGGAGACTTATCTTCGCCATTTTTGCTATGATGTCCAAACCTCATGGGATTCTTGGTTACACTTGGCTGAGTTTGCTTATAATAATTCCACTCATGCGAGCATAGGAGTTTCACCCTTTGAGGCTTTGTATGGTTACAAGGTGCCCCTACCCACAGTCATTTTTAACGAAAAGATCAACCCTCATGGGAAGGAAGAGTTGGAAAGAATGCAGACCCTTCTTCAGCAATGCAAGGTGAATCTAAGGAAGGCTCAAGATCAGATGAAGATGTATGCTGATGAGAAGAGGAGGCCTTTAGAGTTCCAGGAAGGAGAGCTGGTTTTGTTGAAGGTGCCCAAATCCAAGTACTCTACATTGAAAGATGGATCCAGTAATAAGCTTGCCCACAGATTCTATGGCCCTTACAGGATCCTTAAGCGGATTGGAGATTTGGCATACAGACTAGAGCTTCCCTCTTCTACAAAGATTCATAACGTCTTCCATGTTAGTCAGCTCAAGCCCTATTATGGTGATCCAGTGGATTTAGTTGATGAGCTGCCACCTATTGATGAAGATGGTATCGTTCAGTACATCCCAGAGGCTGTTATAGGTCAGCGTGAAAAGAAGCTTCGATCACGTTCTATTGTGGAATATTTGATTAAATGGAGAGGTTTACCCTCTGAAGAGGCTTCTTGGAGACCTGATTCAATATTGGATGAGTATCCATACTTGAAGGATACATTGGTGGCTGAAGCCTATTGCTTATGGAGCTAGTATGGGTGCAGACTGGTTCAGGACAGCACGCTGTTTTAGAACTGTTTTTGTCGTACTTCATTTTCAAAATTGAGCTATCTATATGAGCTTAAAGTACTCTTCAAGAGCTTCGTTTTGATATGTGGTACATCTCATTTGGACACTTCTATCAAAAGTTATGGCAGATTTGGTCCAGCAGGAACTGTTATTTCAGCAAGCTGTCTACTTTCTTTTGGAACTATTTGTTGAAGATTCTATGGCTCCAATGGCTTCTAAAGTTCTTCAAATCATGTATATAGTGGGGTCCTCTCTCCATTCTTCAAATTCAGCCCTTGTAATGATAATTCTTCACTCATTCCCCATTTGTAAAGCTATAAAACAGAGTAGTACTCTGTTCTATCCATCTTTTCTTTAGTTCTTTCTAGGTTTGTTTTTGAGGACAAAAACTTTTGGGAAGGGATGGATTGTAAGAAGCTGGGAATACTTAGAATGCTAATAATATGCCATGTCACATTGACACTGGTATATAAGGAGAGAAGTTGTAATTTTTCACATCTTTTTGACATATCAATACATTTACAATCTTTCTCTCCCTTCTTGCTCCAAGCTTCCATGGCTTCTTCATCTTTCCTGTCTTTCTCTCTCCAATTCTAGTCTTTCTCTCTCCTCGTCACTCTATTTCTCTCTCTTCCTACAGTCTTTCTCTCTCCTCTGCAGTCTTTCTCTCTCCTCTTTCTCTCTCCCAAGTTCTCTCTCTGACACTTAGATTTGTTTCTCGATAGACCACTAAAAGCGTGCCCGGACAGCCAATGGGCGGGCACCTTACAGAGATTGCCATTTGCACGCGACATTCTTTGCTTGGGGGCCATCATCCGCAAGTAGATTCAAGAGATAAAGAAGGAGGAATGAATTTGAGATGGGAGAGAGTAAGAGAAAATGGCTTAGTTGAAAACTGAGATAGGGAAAATTGAGCTAACTCTCTCCCTCGTAGCCTCTCAAGGTAACCTCACACAACACACACACACACACACACACACACACACACTCTCTCTCTCTCTCTCTCTCTCTCTCTCTCAAGCTCCTTCTCGTAATCTCTTGGAGGGATATCCCTCTACCTCCCTCTCTCTACCTCTCTCTCGTAGCCTCTGGGGTCTCCTTGTGCTTCCTTGTGCCTCTCTAACTACTCCCCATGCCTCCTATTTATAGCTAAGCAAGAGAAGAAGGGGTTGTGGTTGAGAAAAAGAGCTCTTTGTGGAGGGGATCTTTGAAAAATTAGTGATCTAATGCTCAAATCATAAATGTGATTGTTCCATTGGCTTTGAAAGGGGGGTAAAACCCTAAGACACTTGATTAGAAATCTTCCAAATCACTCATTTTTCTCCCTGTTCGAAGTGTTGTTTACTACCTATAGACTACAATCACGGTGCACGTGATTTCGCCAATCCTTCTTTTTTTGTGTTAAATCTCCAAAACAAGCTTTAAAAATCACTTGCTTTTTTTTACATGACATCCAGTTCTAGAAAATTTCATATCTTTTTAGGATATTTGCAATAAGTAATATCTAAAATATCTAAATTATGCTAGTTTTGTCCAAAAATCTAATATTTTTGGACCATCGGTACTATACATATTAACACTAGTGATTCATATGGCTCATAACTCTCATTCACGTTGTAACTTCCGTGAAGGGTGGCTATGGTCCTTAACAATCTGAGAAAAATATCACATTACGATGCTCGATTTTTTAATATATATTTTTAATTAAATAAAAATTGTTAGTTACTAATGTTAGTTAGTTTTTACTTTAGTTAGCCTTTAGTTAATATCTTTACTAACTTATTAATTGACTAACTAACTTTCGAACTAACCAACTAATTTTTAATTGCGTGGAAATATTACAAGAAGTTGATCATGAGATCAAACTTGATCTAGGAGCCGCTCTAGTGGGCAAAAATACCTTACAAAATGTCTATTCCTGAAGCCACTGAACTAAAAGAGCAACTTAAGCAACTGCTAGAAGAAGGGTATATTCGGCCTAGTAGTTCACCATGGGGGCCCCAATATTATTCCAAAAGAAAAAAGATGGAACTCTCTGTCTTTGTATTGACTATCAAGGGCTAAACCAGGTAACAATAAAGAATAAGTACCTGATCGCGACGAGCTTCGTGATCATCTACAAGGAGCAATGATATTTTCTAAGATCGATCTTTTGGTCAGGATATTATCAAATCAGAATCAAGGATGAAGATATTGATGGACCTAAAAACGGGCCGGCACTGGCTCATGCACTAGCCGGGCCTCGTCACTACGCACGAGACAACCCCTCGGCCTCGTGGCCAGGAGCGTCTATCAAAATCTCTGCCTTCCTAAACATTGCGTTTGTAATACGTTGTAGTCCAACTGATCCTAACCCAATATTACTCCTCAGAGGGAGTCCCTTGCACATAGCCAAAAGGCTCGAATCACATACACATGGGGTTCCTCCTACGACTGAATGCCGTCAACCCTCTGCGACTCTCCTACACCTCGGGGATTGGCCCCTCGATGCGTCGCTCAACATATAGACATTTCGCACAAAAGTCCACTCAAGGTACCATTTAATCGCATGCAGGCATGTACCACTGTCCTCACTTCTCTTTCCCTAGACCCCACGACTAGCTTATAGCTTAGGGTGTCCTGTCTCTCACTCAACGTGGGTCAATGTCCTAATGAAAACAATTGCTGTGCATCCAGGATTTCTGATACCTTTAAATATTTCCATGATTTATGCATATTGTGGATGTCAAGTGCTCAAACATTTATGAAATCAGTATTGTGCACAAGTGGAAAACATCCTTTCAATGATTTTCAACTACCGTTCTTATGCGGCGTTGCACAAACCTAGCACCAAGGGAAACCCTCGTGCTACTAGGCTCTTATTTTATAATTATTATCCGTCCTAAATGCTATGCATAGAAATCAACAACTTTTCCATCATCTCACACGGCATTTAGACATATTTCAACTACTCTAACCTTCCATCGATCAAATATTGCATTGTTGTATGGATTTATAGGGCATTTTGCCATCATTTTATGTATAAAAAGCGGGGAAAACCACACTAAAACAAGAAGGTGGGGTTTAACTGAGGCAAATCCTCATGCTTCAGTCCCCACAAACATTCACAAACATTGCTCTTATTTATCACTAATTTTCTGCACCCAAAATGCATTTTTCCCCTATTTTTCATGGTTTTTCTCCATTTTCCCTTATTTTTTGCATCATTTAATTACTGAAAATTCAAAATAGGTTATGGGCTGTGGCCCTTAGTTCCTTCTTGCAGCAAAAATGAAAGTTTAGTTGGTGTTCCTATTCATTTTGCCATTTTTATGCCCAAAAACCTCATTTTCCTTTGATTTCCCATATTTTACGTGTTTTAGCATATTATTTTGAACCACAAGATGCATATTTTTCTGATTTTCTGATTATGACCAGCAAGAACTCATGGAAAACAGCAACATAAACAAATGTTAGTCCACATGAACAAGATTTCATCAATCAAAAGCCATGAAATCTCAAATTTCATTTGAAAATTTTAAATTACCGCTTATTTGCGTGTTTCGGTATGCATAGCAATTGTTTTCAGTAGGCCTGTGACCCACCGTTGAGCGCGTGAGGTTCCTATGCTGTAGGATAGACGAGGGTTATAGGGGAAGTCAAGTGAGGGAATGGTACATTCCTGGATACGTTTATTTGGTACCTTGAGCGACGTTTGTGCGAAATGTTTAAATGTTGAGCGACGCATCGAGGGGCCAATCCCCAAGGTGTAGGAGAGTCACAAAGGGTTGACGGCATTCAGCCGTAGGAGGAACCCCATGTGTATGTGATTCGAGCCTTTTGGCTATGTGAAAGGGACTCCCTCTGAGGAGCAATATTGGGTTAGGATTAGTTGGACTACAACGTATTACAAATGCAATATTTTGTCATCAAATTTTTTTTTTTTCCAGCAAGAAGCCACCCCTAGGAAGACAAGGTATCGGCCCCAGGTCTGATTCGTCCCCAGAAACCTACCAAGCCTTCGCAAGGCGATGATCAACTGCTTATATATTTTCATTTTTTTTCCTTTCTTTGATAGGGGTTAGAACCCCTTTTTACACACCTTCGCATTTATATTTATCTTTTAAGATATTCAGGGTTTCGTGGCATCATCATTATTATCTTCTGGCAGGCTTTTCTAACTGCCTCACTACTAACAAGAACTCCTAGAACGGTTGCCTAGCAGGCTAGCAGGACAGGGCCACTAGGACTTCCTTCTAAAATAGGTCTTTCAATGCCTGACAATGTCATTACAGGAGGCAATGACTACTCCGACCTCCCTCAAACATACTTAGCCTAAACCTGGGACTTCATGCCTTGGTTGCCGGTCCCCAACAAAAATGTGCCTCCTCGACAAGTACAAATACACATATACCAAGAAAGAAAGGTACTTATAAAGGAGAGATATCACCTGGATTGGCCACAAGAAGGTTCCATCGCAGCAAAGGCTCCCTCCAAGCTTGCCTTCAAAACCTGTCTAGCACAGGACTTAAAACAAAAACCCAATTAAACGCACCCGCACGAGATAGGGAAATGGCCCTCTTGGCCTAATGAAATGAAACTTGACTTTGCTACAAAACTGAATCGGCCCTCTTGGCCTAATGAAATCAAACAATACTACATAATATCCTCCTGGAAACAACTATGATAGACATCAAAGCATACCATTCCCAGGGGAACAAAGGCTCGTAGCCCTAAACTAGGTGCATTAAATTATGACCCATCCCTCCTGCGTATATCGCAAGAGGTGTTCGCATCACATGTCGTCTAATCAGTCTATGGGTCCCAGATAATAAAGGGAGATGAGTCTCACTTACCCTCTGCATCACCCAAATCAACCATCGTTTGCCAAAGAGGGCATGTTCAGAAAGCATACCCCACAAACGACCAGGTCCTGTCTCACCATCAATAGATATATCGGGACAAGGGCCACAATTAAAGAAGAGGTCTTCTTCATACGCAAAATTAGCCAAAGAATCGGCAAATTGATTCCAATTCCGTGGAATCAGCTGAAAAGACACTCTATCGAATTCGTCTAGCAGGGCTATGGCAGTATGATGGTACATACAAAGCATGGGGTTTCGCACCATGTACGTCCCATTGAGTTGATTTAAAACCAACTGAGAGTCTCCTTTCACCAACAACTGACGGATACCACCCTTCTTTGCAATATTCAAACCCATAATCAGGGCTTTGTATTCTGCTATATTATTGGTAAAATTCGCCCCGAGATAAGCAGCTAACTTCATGACAATGCGTCGTCGGGGGTCTCGGATGACAACTCCTACACTTCCTTTTTTGCATGGACCCCTGGACGCCCCATCAAAGTACAAGGTGTACATCCATAAAGGGTTTACATATCCTGCCATCCGGAACTCTACTCGTAATTATGGTAATCGAAATTCAGCATATTCAACGGGTGGACTGTAGGCTCCATCCCTCCATCATTATTGAATTCAACAGGGATGCTCGTCAAAATTTGTAGGTAGTGATGGCAGAAGACCTTGATCTCCCAAATAAATGTCCCACCCTCTTGCTCAACCACCTTGTATCCTTTGCTCCACCAAATGAGCTTTCCCTGATGATACCTCTGTTCCAAATATGGGTGTTCTAAATAAGGGATCAGACGACCCATCAACCTCTATCACGATTTCCTTGCAGATGTTTGATCAATCTCGCCTAGACCTGCAAGGCAGTCATAGCATTAGTGCAATCAGAAATAATAAGGTTTAATCTTATTAAGATTAACCTTATTTTTAAATTCTATCCCCTCAAGGTCAGCTAACAAGACTGTGGATTTATTCTTTCCTATTCTAACGATCCTATAGGGCCCATCCCATTTGGGCTCTAGCTTGCGTGGAAATAATTCACGTCATGCATCATAATACAGAACAAGCTGTCCTTTCTTGAAGGTGTATTTCTTGGCTTTGAGATCGTGTAGCTGCTTCATTCGGCGCTTCGCCACTTCTTGGTGCAATAACCTCTGCAGCTTAAGCTCATCTAAATGTGCCAGCGTCGTCAAGCACTCAAAAAGTGCGTCTTCATCGCTCAAAGAATGGTTGATGGCAAACCGAATAGTCGGTAGCTCAATTTCTAAAGGCAAGACACACTCCTCTCCATATACTAACTTGAACGGGGTATGGCCAGTGGCTCGTTTGAAGGTCGTATTATAAGCCCACACTGCAGTATAACTTTTTATCCCAATCCCGTTTCTTTTCCGACACAATTTTGGACAGGATGCCCACAAGCTGCTTGTTGGTGCTTTCAACTTGCCCATTGGCTTGCGGATTATATGGGGTTGTCTTGTTATGCTTGATTTGCCACAGCTCTGTCAAACCTTTAATCACCTTATTCAGGAAATGTGTTCCGCGGTCCGACACTAATTCTTTCGGCGGACCAAACCGGCATATTATCTGCTCTAAAAGGAAACTAGCAGTTTCCTTAGCATCATCTTTCCTTGTTGCACGTGCTTCTGACCACTTTGTGAAGTAGTCAGTTGCTACAATTATGTACCTCTTTTGTGTAGTCGATGACAGAGTAATAGGACCCACAAAGTCTATTCCCCACTTCTCAAATGGAAGTATCGCCATAATAGGGTTGAGTGGTCGTTTCCTATTCTCTCGACTATCATGTCGTTGACAAATATCGCATCGCTTAACATACGCAAATGCATCCTGGAAGATGGCAGGCCACCAATAACCTGCTCTCAAAGCCTTCTGTGCTGTAAGCCGTCTAGCAAAATGGCCACCACAAGCAGAATCATGGCACTCTTCCAAAATGAATGGCACCTCGTCAGGCATCACACACCGGCGATAGATATCATCAACCCCTTGCTGATATAATGTACCTGCGATCAAAGCAAACTTTAACGCTTGCTGCTTAATTTTCCTTCTCTCAGCTTTAGATAATTCGGATCTCGCTTCTCTTGTTGATAAATAATGCGTTATTGCAGCATACCAGGAGGGAATAGATGCCGTATCTATTTTAAATAACAAGTCCATGTCACTACCTTCAGCCACAGATTCTTTCGGCTCCGCAAAGTCCACAAGACATTCCACGATGCCTTGCAACCTTGGTGGCTTACTCCTGATTTCATAATCAAATTCCTGCAAAGTGATCAACCACTTCGTTAGACAGGTCAGGCGGCTGTAGCTTATTCAGCAACAATCGAAGTCCCTCCGCCTTTGTATAAAGCACGACTTTTTCATAGAGAATATAATGCCTGAATTTCTTGGTCCCAAAGACCATCGCTAGACACAGCTTCTCCATGTAGGTATAATTGATTTTGGAGACCCCCAGCTTCCGACTAGCAAAAGCAATCGGGTGGTACCACTTCTCTTCCCAAATTTGGGCTAAACAGCAAACTGATACTACACATGGTGGCTGCTGAAAATATATAGAACACCTCACCTCTTTTAGGTGCTTTTAAAACGGGCGCTCTTGCTAGCTCTTGTTTCACATCCTCGAATGCTACCTTACAAGGGTCACCCCATACAAACGAGCAGCTAAAGGACAATAAATTTGTAAGCGGCAACGTTCTTTCTGCTAAGGCATTGATGAATCTACGGTAGTAACCAACCGAAGACAGAAAGCTATGAACCTCTTTCGGAGTGCGTAGTGAACCCATGGCAACTATAACTTTAACCTTCTCGGGGTCTATCGCAATCCCTACTGAACTGACCACATGACCCAGCAATAGCCCATAAGGCACTCCAAAAACACACTTCCGTGGGTTTAGGGCGATGCAAAATTTTCTACAGCGCTCAAAGCATTTTCTTAAAATGATCAACTACCTTCCTCTCACGGTGGCGGCCCCTAAGTCATCAATAAACACCTTCAACTCTTCAGGGGATATGTCACCGAATGTCTTATCTGCTGTTCATTGCCACGAACTAGGCGCATTGCATAAACCAAAGGCCATCACATGGTACGCAAAAGTACCAAATACAGTGATAAAAGTTGTTTTCAATTTATCCTCTTCTGCAATTGCCATTTGGTTATATCCTGCAAAGCAATCCATAAACGAATATATCTCCCTACCCGCTAATTGATCCAAAATCTGGTCAATAAATGGCAACGGGTAGTAGTCCTTAACTGTCTGCTTATTCAGCTCCCTAAAGTCTACACATAAACGGATTTGATTATTCTTCTTCTTCCTTATCACAACCGGCGAACACCATTCCGTGTGTTGCACAGGAAAAATCAAACCCGCTTTCCGAAGCTTCTGTAACTCTTCAAACAGGCCGTCCCTCAGTTCAAAAGGCATACGCCTTACTTTCTGCCGTACAGGATGACTGCCCTTTTTCAACGGAATTGTATGCACAGCAAGACTAGGAGGGATGCCTCTCAACTCATCATAACTCCAGGCAAAGATATCACGGAATTCCTGGGTCAAGGCCACATAGTCCTCCCTTTCTGCTGAGCTGAGCATAGAACCTAATTTGATTGGCCGCGAATCATCAGGCGTACCAAGGTCTAGCTCGATAACATATGCATCTCTTATATGCTCTTGGCCCTCTATCGGCTCATTCAAAGTGATTTGATAGATGTCTTCCGTGGTGGATCCTTCTTTGGACTCATCACTCGATGATATCTCACTGGCGGATAAATCTTCTAATGTCTCCAATTCTGTAGAAGATAGAGGAGCTCTCTCACTCTGCGGGGACTCAGGATAAGCATCAACCACCACACGCTGGGCACCTCTGCCGAATATTAGCCGACCGGCGGGTATATCTACTTGGCAGTCCGCTTGCAAGATCCAAGGTCGTCCAAGTAATACTTGATAACTTGGGCAGCCTGCAAAACGAATCACCCTAAAGTCCAACAGGCATTCTACATTTGCAACAGTGACATGGACCTTAGTAATGCAGCCTTCTGGCTGTCTCAAACTATCATCTGCCATTCTGAGAATTGTGGAGGTATCTTTCTGAATCGCAAGACCCAACCTTTCCATCAGTTCAGAACTCATAATGTTAACAGATGATCCTGTGTCGACAATGGCATAATCTACTAATATCCCATCGACATCGGCTGCAACCCTTGGGCAATGCTTCTCAGCATGCTCGAACCAATCATCACCTACTCGCGCAATACCCAAAGGTTCTATGATATAACCGGTACGTAGGATCTTTCTAAATTCCTTACGTACTCCTGGAGAAAGCTTAACAAGCTGTAAAAGATTCACATCCGGCTTGACTTCACAAAGAGGGCTCGCCAAATCGAATTCATGATAATTTGATAGAGCTCGCTTTTCACACCAAACCATCCGCTCTTTAGGTCGTTGAACCAGTTTTACTGCCTCTTTTTTAACTTTCACCTTCTTCTTTGGTGGTTTATCCTCCTTAACATCGGCTTTATTCTCCACGGGCTTCAAAGGTCCCCCTTCCATGGAAGGATCCAAAACTTGCGTTCCTTTGTCGCCTTGTTTAGGGTTTCCGTCGACAGGCTTATCCTTGTCGGCTTCTCTACCCTTTTGACCTCTTGTAAGAACAGCTCGCAAATTAGAGGTTTCAGTGTCGTTAACGCGTACAGCCTCAATCAAACTAACCCCACTACCACTTGGTAGCTCCTCCACTGTAGTCTTTGGTCGTTGAAGTATTTGTTTAGGCCCGTCCTCTCGCTGGGAATCATTTCCTTGGACACGATGATTAACAGGCCCTGGCTGCCGACTACCACGCTGGAGGGAACTGATCTTACTCCAGCAAGTAGCTGCTAAATGGCCGGATTTTCCACAAATGTTTCACTTAACATTTGGGCAATTTCTTGGATAGTGCTGCCTGCCACACCATTTGCAACTAAACCTCGACGGTGCACCCTCATCTGGGTATCTACTTCCTATCAAGTTTTGTTGTTTTTTAAGGAAGTTGACATCCACGGCTATTTGTCGATACTGCTCCGTAATCATGTCGGTATAATGCTTCATCATGTCCTTAACCTCGCCAAGAACATTGGAAGAACTCGACTCATAGCCTTGGTCATTACCATGTCGTTCCATCGGCCTAACAATTCGATTATGCCCAGGTTGTTGAACCACAGGCATGGTGTTAGAATTGACCGCCTGGCCTCCACCACTTGGAGCCATTTGACTACCCGTAGGCATCGACATGCTAGGGGGAGCTGGTAATAAAGGCACATTTTGCATCATGTTCCCTCTCCCATTAGGGTTAGCTATCGCTATCCCTTGACCATTACTGCCATTGGCCATTGCCATATTGTTTCCCAATACTAAACCCATATTCGAATTGCCTCGAGAAGCATAGGCTGCTTGTAATCGGGATTCCACCTCTTGTGCTCGTGTAATGGTAGTATCTATATCCCCCAAGGGGACACTACTCAACTGCAATTGGATATTAAAGTCCAAACCATGTAGGAAATATTGCAATTGGGCAGCTGCGGGGATAGGAATAGAGGTGTCCAACTTATAGAAGACCTCTTTTATCTTCTTCGCATAAGCACGAATATCCTCGTGTGGTTCTTGGCGGGTCACGTTAAGTACACGCAACCAATATTGCCCACCCCTTTCAGGGGCAAACTCCCTTCGAAAAGCTCCATAAAATGCATCAATGTTCAATATGGTTCCGGCTTCTAAACCATGATACCATATAGCGGCTCTTCCTTTGAGAGTCATATTGAAGAACATCATTAAATGCCCTTCTTCTTGAATGCGACAGTTAAACATCAGCTTTTGAAACTCCCTAATGTGAAGTTCCACATCTTCCTAAACTAGCCCATTAAAATGGGTAGCGGGTAACCTAGAGCCGGTAAATCCGTCGTTCCTGCTGGAATTGCAATAGGCTACGCCATGACGCGGATTGGATTTGCACTAGGAATAGGGGACGGTGGGGTTACACCTCCCGCAATTGACGTGGACTGGCTTATGGCAGGAAGGGAAGCACTAGAGCTTCCACCTGCTCCTAACTTGCTGCTTGTGGCCCCAAGACCACTAGATCCACTCCCTCGTAAGGGTTCAGCACCGCTATGCTTAGGGGAATATCTCCTAAAATTTTCAGCATGTCGCCTAGCTCTTTCGTCTCTTTCTTGCTTTTGGAATTCTGCTAGACGATGCTTATCAATAAATAACGGATCAATCTCAGTATCCTTTGGCATAAATTGCTAGTTGGTCCCTAGACAACCAGGATTCGAGGACCGCCACTTTTAAGCGGCTCCCGGCAGACGCACCACTGATGGACCTAAAAACAGGCCGGCACTGGCTCATGCACTAGCCGGGCCTCGTCACTACACACAAGACAACCCCTCGGCCTCGCGGCCAGGAGCATCTATCAAAATCTCTACCTTCCTAAACATTGCATTTGTAATACATTGTAGTCCAACTGATCCTAATCCAATATTACTCCTCAGAGGGAGTCCCTTGCACATAGCCAAAAGGCTCGAATCACATACACATGGGGTTCCTCCTACGACTGAATGCCGTCACCCCTCTGCGACTCTCCTACACCTCGGGGATTGGCCCCTCGATGCGTCACTCAACATATAGACATTTCGCACAAAATTCCACTCAAGGTACCATTTAATCGCATGCAGGCATGTACCATTGTCCTCACTTCTCTTTCCCTAGACCCCACGACTAGCTTATAGCTTAGGGTGTCCTGTCTCTCACTCAACGTGGGTCAATGTCCTAATGAAAACAATTGCTATGCATCCAGGATTTCTGATACCTTTAAATATTTCCATGATTTATGCATATTGTGGATGTCAAGTGCTCAAACATTTATGAAATCAGTATTGTGCACAAGTGGAAAACATCCTTTCAATGATTTTCAACTACCGTTCTTATGCGGCGTTGCACAAACCTAGCACCAAGGGAAACCCTCGTGCTACTAGGCTCTTATTTTATAATTATTATCCGTCCTAAATGCTATGCATAGAAATCAACAACTTTTCCATCATCTCACACGGCATTTAGACATATTTCAACTACTCTAACCTTCCATCGATCAAATATTGCATTGTTGTATGGATTTATAGGGCATTTTGCCATCATTTTATGTATAAAAAGCGGGGAAAACCACACTAAAACAAGAAGGTGGGGTTGAACTGAGGCAAATCCTCATGCTTCAGTCCCCACAAACATTCACAAACATTGCTCTTATTTATCACTAATTTTCTGCACCCAAAATGCATTTTTCCCCTATTTTTCATGGTTTTTTTCCATTTTCCCTTATTTTCTGCATCATTTAATTACTGAAAATTCAAAATAGGTTATGGGCTGTGGCCCTTAGTTCCTTCTTGCAGCAAAAATGAAAGTTTAGTTGGTGTTCCTATTCATTTTGCCATTTTTATGCCCAAAAACCTCATTTTCCTTTGATTTCCCATATTTTACGTGTTTTAGCATATTATTTTGAACCACAAGATGCATATTTTTCTGATTTTCTGATTATGACCAGCAAGAACTCATGGAAAACAGCAACATAAACAATTTTTAGTCCACATGAACAAGATTTCATCAATCAAAAGCCATGAAATCTCAAATTTCCTTTGAAAATTTTAAATTACCGCTTATTTGCGTGTTTCGGGTTTTGTGTCCATGGCTGCAAATTTGGAAATTAGCAGCACTTCATGTCCAGCACAATCACAAATCACCATTTCCAGCCCGTGGAGCAATCCGATCCATGCCGAACAAGCCTCCATCATTCTTTCTTCTTCCTTCTTCTTCCCACATGAACTTGCCTTTAGAAGAGAGAGAGGGAGGAGAGAGAAAGACTGAAATCAGAGATCTTCAAAGAGGGCATCATTGCGCGAGCGAAGGGCGGCGATAGAGTCAGCATCCAGAGGGGAATGAATGCCCATAATCATTGGGGGGGGTCGTTTGCAGGCTGGAGATGGAGGCATCAACATCATGGCGCATTTTTCGGCCGCCTGATGGCGCCTCCATCCTCACGATTTTTTCTCCTCCTAATGCATGAAACTTTCATGCTACATTAAAATTGGGCTCCCAAGGGTCACTTGCCCATTTTGGCCAAATTTTGTCCACCCCTTCGCATCTTGACCGGTTTCTTGGCCATTTCCCCGTCCGGACTCGGAATCGAGCTCTGAAAAATCCTGGGCGTCTGGCTTAGCACCCCGCATTGGCCAGTAGCTCGTGTCAACCCGCACGACTGTCTGAAAAATTATGAAAAATCAACAAGTGTCGCTCGGGCGCCTTTAAAGCACTTTGGCGCTTAAAATCGTCCTAGATCGAGCCGCCGCCTTTGACGGTGAATATTTTTCCCATGATATTCATAATTTTTAGCTATTTTTAAGCTCTTCCCGGCACCTAAATCCCGCTCTCAGATATTCCTAAAACAGCCTTTAACACGATATGATCATTTCGAATTCATCATGATGCCATTTGGGTTGACAAATGCCCCATCTACCTTCAATAGGTTAATGCAAGACATTTTTAGGCCTCATCTTGATGATTTTGTTCTTGTCTTCTTTGATGACATCCTAAGTTATTCTAAGGAGGAAGAAGATCATGAACCACATCTTATCATTGTCCTCGAGACAATGAGAACACACAAGTTGTATGCCAAGAAGAAGAAGTGTGCCTTCTTCAAAAGGAATATTGAATACTTGGGATTCATAATGTCTACTGAAGGTATATCAGTAGATCCTGCCAAGGTCAAAGATATTCAAGGTTGGCCACCCCCAACCTCTATCAACGAAGTGAGAAGTTTTCTAGGTCTAATAGGATGGTATAGAGATTCAACATAAACTATGCCCAAATTGCAACACCTCTTACATACCTACTCAAAAAGCAAGTTGCCATTATCTAGACGCCAATTGAACAATCTAGCTTTGAGCAACTAAAGCATAGTTTGGTAATTGCTCCTATTTTAAGGCTACTTGACTTAAGCAAGGAATTCGAAGTTGTCATAGATTCTAGCTCTCTTGCATTGGGATGCGTACTAATGCAAGAAGGACATCTTGTAGCTTACTCTTCGAGAAAGTTGAAATCCCATGGAAAGAGATATGCTACTCATGACCTGGAGTTGTTAGCTATGATTCACACTCTCAAATTATGGAGACATTACTTGCTTGGAAATAAGTTTTCCTTAGTCACAGATCATAAAATTCTTAAGTGGATTTTTACTCAGCCTGATCTTAATATGAGGCAACGATAGTGGATAAAAATTCTACAGGAGTATAACAAGTCTAAACCTGGTAAAAAATGTAGTAGTAGATGCCCTTAGTGGTAAAGCCTTCCTGAATGCTATTATCGCTGAAGAACCATCTAGGGCAGAAACTCTAGCTACAATGGTATCAATGCCAACTAATCCTATCAATGAGTTGACTAAGGATGAAGTAAATAAGGACCCAGACTATCAACAATTAATTTGGGAAGTTTAGAATAAGGAACAAGATCCCAAACTTAAGACCAAGTATCAAGAATTCTCTATAGATGAAGACAAGGACTTCTTTATTTCAAAATGAGACTATGACTTACTTCAAGTTAGACTCTCAAGAGAAGGATACTTTGGGAAGCACATGACTCTCCTTTTTCAAGACACCGAGGTATGCAAAAACTCTTAATGCTGTCAGGAAAAGCTATTACTGGAAAATACTTAAGGGTGATGTGCTTAAGTATGTCATTGAATGTCTAAATTTCCAAAGGCTAAAATTTGAATGTCTCAAGTTACGAGGAAAACACTTGATATTTTCCAGATGAAATGGGAGTTATTAGCATGGGATTTGTAGTTAGGTTACCTTCTACACAAGGAGGATATAACTCAATAATGGTAATAGTAGACATGCTAACAAAGGTCACTCATCTATTCCAACAAAAACCAATTACAAAGCTTCAGATATTGCAAAAAAACTTGTAAAAGAGATTTTTAGGTTACATGGGTTACCTAAAAGGATCATCAACGATCATGATTTTCTTTTCACATCACATTTCTTGAAGAGTTTATTTGAAGCCATTGGGACCCAGCTTTGTTTTAGCACTACTTATCACCCACAAAAGCTGATGGGTAGACAAAATAAGTTAATCAAGTAATTGAGGATATTCTATGCACATATTGTAGCAAGGAACCTCTAAGTTGGATTCAATATCTACCCTTAGTGGAATTTGATTATAGTGCCTACTATTATCGAAGTATTCAGATGATTCCATTTCATGCACTATATGGTCAAGATTTCCGTATGACACTTACTTTTTCCAATCCTACTCTAAGGGTAGAAGCTTCAAGAAAAATGTTATAAGAAATGGATGATCAAATCAAGATTATCAAACAGGATATTCAAGCTACCAAGGACTGACAAAAGGCATATGTTGGATCTAAAAAGGCAAGAATGAATCTTCAACGAGGGAGACATGGTCTTCATCCATGTCCATCCAAAGAAGAGTTATTTGTCTTTAGGAGAACTTAAGAAGTTAAGTCCAAGATATTGTGGACCCTATAAGGTTCTCAAGTGCTTAAGACTAAGCGCTTACAAGATACAAATCCCTAAGAATATAAAAATCCACAATGTATTTCATGTTAGCATATTGAAAGCATACGTAGCTAACCCAAACCATATCCTTGATGATCAATAAGCTGTAATACCTAGCCAAGGAGTCCTTGAGCTACAACCAGATAGAGTAATTGATGTAAGGGAGAGAAAATTGAGGAGTAGAATCCTTAGAGAATACCTTGTCCAGTGGAAGGATTATCTTGAAGAAGATGCGGCATGGATAGATGAGAGAAAGAGAGAAGTTACCCTGAGAGGCTGTGAGGGAGAGAGTTAGCTCAACCCCCTGTCTTGGTCTTTGACTAAGCCATCTTCTCTTACGCTCTCCCATCCCAAATTCATTCCTCCTTTATCTCTCGAATCCACTTGCAAACGATGGCTCCAAAGTGACAAGGTGGAAAGGCCATGAGAACCACCACAATCGGTTGGGTATTGCTGACAATATGGGAGTGCTCGAGGTTGCCAGAGTTTCCACTACCAATAGAACATCAGGTGTGGTGAATGCAAGTGCAACCAAAGATGAAATTTCCAATGTCGACATGCCAAACCAAGTTATTCACGTTTCAAAAATAGGCTATTATTTTCATACATAAAATAATATTTTTACCAAAATTTTATGTAAAATGTTAGCTTTTGCATTAAATGGTACAACATCTAGTTGTTAGATTACATAGACAGCATCCATATAAGAATTAAGTACAAAAAAATATTAGCTTTCATATTTTTCATTTACACAAATTGATAATTTTATCTAGAGAGTATTAGTATTAATACACGCATAAATGGTTAATTGCTACCTAGGATTTTGAGTTAGATTGATTAAGATTATAATTCGTATGATCATGATGGAAATAGTTGCAAGAGGATATTTCACGAAATGAGTAAAAAACTATATGCGCACTCGAGATTAACAAAATAACTCGATATATTGTCAACGCGACAAGGCTAAGGTTGATTAATGCTTGTTATAAAAAGTGAATGTCTATTTAAGGGTCTTGTAAATCATCTTATTAAATTATTGTCATAATATTTTTTCAAAAGAAAATTCACTTATATTGGGTAAGTTAGTCCCAAAAATGGAAAAATTCATGTCTTGCTTAACATGTCGTACGAGATGTACTCAACACTTCTTTATGGGGAGGAGAATCCTCATTAGAATGTAAGGTTACCTTAGGATAAGGTTTACCTTGGCTATGGAACTACATGATGGTGTGATTGTCATTGTTTGAAAGGATTGTTTGTGTTTGCTAGAATCTAGATCTATAATTAAAAACGTCGACAAACATGATAAAAGAAAAGATCGCGCTAGACTACCCCCAAGCTAGTTGTGAGACCCTACTCCAAGGGGGTCATGGTTATCACTTTGAGAGGCTTAGACTAGCTCCATTAGCAAAAGGTCTATCCATAGGGATAGCCTAGGGCAGTAGGAAATGTGGGTGCTAGGGAGGTTTTGGCTATAAATTTCACATTACTTCTAGAATCTGACAAGCCCCTTCATGACCCAAGATGGGATCCTATAATCCTAAATACTAGTTACAAGGGTGGAATCTTGGTGGGTAGAATCCCCTCGTGAAATTCTATATATCTTCTGTAGGGTCAGAAAGATGAAAATTGTAATAAAGTTTCAATATAATAAAGAAATTTATTTTACTCAAGGGTTGTTTGAATTGTATGCATGTCCATGAGATAAATTACGTGAAGAAACTTGTGATTTAACGGACTAATTAAGTAAGCTAGTTGCATATGTTCCAATAAATATGCTGTAGGTAATTAAAAAACTAAAGATGATTTCGTCATCAAAGGAAAGTGGGTGGATGTAACCCCCGATGGGTCCGTCCAATGGTAGGGTGGTTCCGGTTAGCTGGGAGCTTTTCTAAATCGGCGATAGAAATAGGAAGACAACCTACTAGTCATTAGATAGAACCGACTTACATTTTTTTAGAGGGCTAGAATGGGATTATTCCTTATGGGTAGGAGGGTTGATGTACCACACTCCCCTCCGTCTCCCATTCTCTTTGAACCAAGTGCAATGGAAAGTCCGCTTCAATTCGAGTAATCCTATAGGAAGTGGGAACTCGAAATTACTGACACTAGCTGGTTGTTAGGAGACACGTCTAATTTATGAGCTTCTAGTTGTTAGGAGACCCATCTACTATGCTTTGTGGAAGTTTAAAATTACAACTATCCTTGATTCTTATGATCTTTTGGAGACGGTGCTAGGGTTTGACCCAAAACCACAACCCACCCTCGACCCATCAAATTCAAGTGTAATAATTCCTCCAAATAAAGAGGCTTAGAATGTCTTGAGGAGTCAATACGAAACGTGGAATCAAACAAGAATTCAAAACTTGGAGAATGAACTAGTAGCAAAGAAGTTTGAAGGAGAGATAGTTAAAGAATTCATCACTCAAATCAACAATCTATGCGACCAAATGGCTAGTGCTAGGATACAAAAGATTAGTGAGGAACTAGCTTGGAGGTGTCTTCAAATTTGTCCACCAAAGTTTAATGGATTGGTAACTACCCTAAACACTCAGATGAGACTCCAAACTTTGAAATTTGAGAAATTTTGTGCACTACTAATGGAGAAGGAGTTAAGGCTTAAAGCCCGAGAAGGTAGTAGTAGTGGAGATGATGCATTCTCTGCCAATACAAAAGGTAAAGTTGATTTTTCTACCAATGGTGACAAAAAGAAGAAGGGTGGTAAGGAAAAGTTTCAAGGAGAGTGCTTCTACTGAAAGAAGAAGGGATGGACAATCGTAGATTGTTGTGTCAAGAAGATAGATGAAAAGAATGGTACCATGAAGACTAATCGAAAGGAGATATCCAATGCAATTGAAGTAGAGTTGGAGTTATTTATGATGACCATTGAGGAAGTGTATTCCTTGACACAAGAAATATCTACCAATGACTCATGGGTATTGGTGCACCAACAAGGAAGGTCTATATAGTTCTATGAAGCCTTCATACGAATCCATCACTGTGACAGTTGGGAATGATGGAAAATCCCGCGCATTGAGGGCAGATGTACTATTTCCTTTGTTATTGTAAATGGTGAACTAAAAAATCTTTCAAACGTGTTGTATGTTCCAGAGATTAAGAGAAATCTGCTATCAATTGCTTCTATAATTGATATTGGCCATGAGGTGAGGCTCACTAAGACAAGTATAGAAATTGTCGATAGTGCATGTAAAGTTGTTGATAATAAAGGAGAATGAAGAACATGTGTGAGCTAAGTGCTCTTATATCCACCACTGAGGTGGGCACAAATAAACTTTGGTATAAATTATTTAGTCACATTGGTTTTGCACTGTTGAAGGAGATACATAAGCAAGGTATGGTTGCTTACCTACATGCAATAATTGAAATGAAGGAACCATGTGAAGCTTGTATGATGGGCAAGCAACAGAGGAAGGACTTTCCACAAAAAAGTAAGAATATGGTGAATGCTCCTCTAGAGTTGGTGCATGTTGACTTGTGTGGTAAAATTCATACACAAGCCTTGGGAGGATCTTCTGATTTTATGTTGATGGTCAATGACTATATTAGGAAGATGTGGATGTACTTACTTCATGATAAGGCTCAAGCTTTTAGTATGTTTAAAGAATGAATAAAACTTGTTGAGAATGAAATAGGGCAAAGTGTGAAGAAGTTTAGAATAGATGGTGGTGGCGAGTTCAACTCAAAGGAGTTTGAAGACTTTTACAAGAGCAAAGGGATTAAGCAGAAAAGTTAATTGTATGTGGACAAACCTGAACCTGAGAGTCAAATTGTACATCGGGGAGGGTCACATGTGAGGAAGGAAAGGATAATAAATATAAGATTTTGGATAATGCGGTTGTTATATGGATCCTTTCAAAGAGTAGGATTTTTTGGAGTATAGTCTATCAAAATGATATGAAGGGTAATTTTAATCTTAGTTCTCTTTTTAGCAAGTATGATCTCATAGAGGCTCGTAACACCCTATCCATTTTACTAAATTCTCTCAAGGAAAAGAGAAAATATTAATTCTAATAACCTTGTTAATTATAGTTTACAATGTTGGGTTTCTTAAAGATATCTAAATAAAATTTCCTTCATTTTATAATTTTAGTGACTATAGTAAGCTATTCACACTTTTGAAAATATGCATGGGATCCAATAAGTGGTTGATTTGTAAGCGAGTCCAATACGGCAACTCATTGAAAACTGAGAACTGTCGTGTTTTGTTTGGATGCGACTCTGTGTGGACCATTTTTAGCTCGTACCAGCTTTGGGCATTCATTCGTGCTAGAGATCATCCAAGAAAACCTTCCCTCAGTTCATGACTCTCCGCCAAGAAAGTAATGTGTCCTTGATATACCGTCTTCTTCATGGTTCGTGACTTGTGGGAGTCTAACTGTGGCCCACACAATGGACATGCATGATAACCTGAGGTAACCAGACCTGTCCCAACACCTCTATCTTGTGAATACAAACTTAAACGAGCTACGATAGATATTACCAACGAGAAAAGAAGCCTATTTACCTGTGCACTCCCCGAATCCCAAAAAGTCATGCATGGTTCACATGAGAATGGCTCGTATATTGGCAAGACCATTAACCATCTCACTTGCTCATATCTTCCATGGTGACTCCCTCCTCCCACCAAATCTTAAGCTCACTGACTAATGGACAGAGATAGATGTCCATATTCTTGAATTTGTATTGGCTAAGAACGAACAAGCTAAGGATCAGGTGTCCTTTCTTCGTAGAAAGCCATGGTGGGATGTTGTAGTTAATAAGGACTACAAGACACACACTGTAAGAAGTTGAGCGAAGACCAAATGGATTCACGCCATCCATAGCAAGATTGAGTTGAAGATTCCTTAGCTTTGGTGCAAAGCTTGGAAATGTAGAGTCAATGTGGCTTCATGTGTATGAATCCGATGATATTCGTTGGACTCCATTTGTGGATCTATTCTATGCATGCCACATTGTCAAGCTCACCATGCCTGACATATGAAATATGTGATGTATACGGGGGATTAGTGAAAAGTATCTAAGAACTTTCTGAGGGATGGTTTGCCCTTGCAAGTCCTGTCGATACTTGTGAACACCACACTTTAGACATGTCTCCATAGTCTCGTATTCTTCTCGAAACAGCACACAATCATTGACACATGCATGGATGTTGTTGTAGTCCATGCCAAGATTTCATGAAATATGTTATACATCATCACGAGACTCAGGCATGGTATTTGCAAGTGGTAATATATGATACTTTACTAACCTGAAAAGAAATCATAAAACACCTTGAAAAATCACAATTGTTTTTTATAATGGTGCTGAAAAGAAATCAATGAAGCATACGTAGAAGGTATCTGAACAACTCAGTCACACTCGCATCGCTCCACCCATATTTTTCTTGCACACGTAGGAGTGTAAGAAATATCTTTAGGTGAGATACTCGGCACCCATCATATAATGGTATGGATGCTTCCTCTCTAAGTGGATTAGATGTCTCGGCATCCATGGGCATCAATGCATCAATAATTGCCTCCATCTCAAGCTCCAAGATTGTAGGAAAGTCTAAAAGGCTGCCTGTCTCCTCTGGTATTGACAATATAGACTTGGTAATGCCTTCCAAGTGGTGGATTGGCTTAGGCACTCCATCCATCGGATGGCCACAAACTCTTTAATTAATCGGAATATGTGCACTCCTCCTTGGGATGAGATGTCACCTCCTTGTAATAAATTTTACGGCCACATCTAATGCTTTTGTATATGATATTCAATTAGTTTGCGAATACAATGCATGATTGATATACACTTTTCTTACTGTTTACTCAAAGTCCGAGATTACCTGATCAATGATCTCCAATTGAAACTCGTCAGCGTCATACATGTTCTATGGACAATCGACGTTTTCATCTAATTGCCAGCTTGCATTGAGACCAAGGATATGGGACATGTTGATTAAGATACGCCTTGCGATCTTGAATATCACGACCTTCATCGTTTTCCATTTGGTCTACGTTATGACAAACAATTTGTTTTTGTTCTCATTCTCTTTTTCTTTCTTAAATTGTTTGAGAAGGGAATTCTTCTCTTGTAACTCAACAAAATTAACGTCAACTAAAGTCTTGGTTTTCTCCCCCTTTCTTTGCACCTTTCTTTGCGCTCTTCGTTTTATGTTCTCTTCTCTTTCTCTTTCATGTTTTCTTTGTCTTTTATGTTTATTCTCTCTTCCTCTTCCTTTCTTCCTCTCCCTCTCTTATTTTCTATCTATTTATCTTTCTTATTTTCTATCTATCTATCTTTCTTATTTTCTATCTATCTATCTATCTATCTTTCTCTCTCTTTTTTTGTTGCCCCTCTCTTTGTTTCTCTCCACCCCCTTATGAGCAACAGGCCTACAGTATGTAAAGTCTAATATGCTATGCATGGGGGTGAGAGACTAGCTACCCTACATCAGAGTCATCCCGTGGTATTGCACAGGATGTCGCCACCTTTTTCCTTTGTGTGTGACTTGATATGCAGATCAGCGTAGGAGGAGGTACCGCAAAGCATGTCAAGAAAACCATCCAGTCACCTCCAAGTCTAATTTCTCTTTTGCTTTACTGGGCGTGGAGACACGGGGCTTCTATGCCTTCCTAAAGCATTGAACAAACCCACGGTGCACCTTTAACAAAACCTCTCTCTCTCTCTACTGCTACTGCTACTGCTACTGCTACTGCTACTGCTACTGCTACTGCTACTGCTACTGCTACTGCTACTGCTACTGCTACTGCTACTGCTACTGCTACTGCTACTGCTACTGCTACTGCTACTGCTACTGCTACTGCTACTGCTACTGCTACTGCTACTACTACTACTACTACCACCATCCCACCTTTCATATATTGCTCAACAGTTTCAGAACACGAGAGTACAGTAGACATGATGGCTATTTCTCTCTTCCTCTTCCTTTCTTCTTCTCCCTCTCTTATTTCCTATCTTTCTTTCTCTCTCTCTCTTTCTTTGTTTCTCCTCTCTCCCTCCCTCCCCCCTCTCTCTCTCTTCCCATTTCTTTGTTTTCTTTCATGTTTATTCTCTCTCTCTCTCATTCTCTCATCGTTTTCCTTTCTTCTTCTCCCTCTCTCGTTTCCTATCGTTCTCTCTCAATGCACCACATTCTCCATCCTCTCTCATTTCTTATCTCATTTTCTCTCTTTCTCCCTCAATGCACATCATTGTAAAAAAAAAAAACAAGAAAAGAAGAAATTAAAGAATAAGAACAAACCCTCTCTTTTTTTTCTCTATTCCCTTGTGTTTTCTCATGCATTCTCCTCTCTCCCTCCCTCTCTCTCCATTTCTCTATTTTTTTATTATGTTTTATGTTTATTCCCTCTCTCTCTTGTTCTTTCTTCCTTTTTCTTTTTTCCTCTCTTTCTCCCTCAATGCACCTCATTCTCAACAAAAACAAACAAAAGAAAATGAGAAAGAACAAGAAAAAACATTCCAAGAGGAAGCAATGCACTCACCGAAAGGCTCACAGATAGATTCTTCGTCTCCTCTTCACGACGGTGGCTCCTCTTCACCCTTCATATACTTCCTCCTCTTATTTGCGAACGGTGGTGGCAGCAATAATGAGAATGTCTTTTTATCTCTGTTTCTCTCTTTCTCTCCCTCTCCCTTCCAAACACATGATCTATTTTGTTCTCTCTTTCGCTCTTTGTGGTAAAATGCCGCACTTTAGTTTCGGCTTGCTTTTTTAATTGTCTGAGTACTGTCTCTATTTGTGTTACATTTGCGATGCAAATAGCGATGCTGCTACTATGCATCGGAACTACCCGTCGCTATTCCCCTATATCCTTGTAGTGATTCTCTATTCACTTCGCATTTTTGGAAGGGATTATTTGAAGCTCTCGGTACACAACTTTGTTTTAGTACAACTTATCACCCTCAAACAGATGGGAAGATAGAGCGTGTAAATTAGGTCATTGAAGATATACTTAAGGCATATTGTTGCAAAGAACCCAAACGGTGGATACAAAATCTACCTTTGGTGGAATTTGCTTACAATGCGTCTTATTATTAGAGCATTTAGATGACTCCATTTCAAGCTCTATATGGGCAAGAATGCCTAACTCCGCTAAACTTCTCCAACACTACCTTGAAGGTTGAAGCTTCTAAGAAGATGCTTGAAGAGATGGACGAACAAGTCAAAACCATCAAGCAAGATATACAAGCTGTCGAGGATCAGCAGAAAGACTATGTTGACCTAGGGAGAAAAGAGCGAATCCTCCAAGAAGGGGACAAGGTTTTTATCCGTGTTGTGGCTCAATGGGGAGTTCTTTATCCTCGGAAAAATTCAAGAAGCTAAGTCCAAGATACTATGGATCTTACAAAGTCATAAAGGTTCTTGGACCTAATGCTTATAAGCCGCAACTTCCTAAAACCCTAAAAGTTCATGATGTATTCCATGTAAGTCTCTTGAAGCAGCCAACGGTGCCAACGAAGCCTTTTAGCCCATTGCCAAGTATGCCAAGGTCTATACCTTTGTCACGGCCTTGGTCGTAAGCCTTGTAGTGACGGCCGCCTGACAATGTGCCACACAGTGCTCACCCATATATTCGTAAATTTTTATCTTCACACTACAAAAATGGAGCTCCCTCTCTGACGCCATCAATGATATCATCAGAAGTGCTAAAAGAAAGAATTCTCTCTTTGTCATCAATGATGTCATCAAAAAACACAAAAAAACAAGCGTTCTCTATTTTACCCCCTGCAAAACTATAAATTGAGGACTTGGGAATAACCAGAGAGAGAGACAAGAGCAATCTTGATGAGGATGAGACACTGATTGAGAAGAAGGAGACTCTATTCCGTGACATGAAGAGACATTATTCCATTCAACCCAAGGAAGGGGATACTTTGAAGGTCTCATTCTCTTTGAAAAGAGAAGATAGTGAAAAACTTTATCCTATTCTATCAATCTAGTTAGAAGTCATACCTCTACTCTCGTCCCTATTCTGCCTACTAGAGAGAGAGAGATTATATCTATTCTCTTACTCTTGCTCTATACTAGAGAAAGAGCTATCCTTGTTCTTACCCTTGCTTGCCAAGATGAGAGTGAGAGAAGTATTGCTCTCCATGAAGCAAGAAGAACCATCCATGAGGCGGTTCCACCGTTATGACCCAGTTATTAAAGAAGCGTTTGCATGCTTATGAGGCAAAAGGCTTAAAAGGCATACATATGCCTAGTCATAGGCCCTCAACAGAGTTACAGCTACATCTGAATCCCATAGTAACCATCATCATCATTGAGAGTCTTACACCCTTGCCAATTGGTATTATTACTGTATTCTTCTTCTTCTACGAATCATATTTATGTCATGGCCCCGAAGAAAAAAAATTCAAAAGAAAAAATCGTGAATGACCCTACTAACATGGAAGCAACAATTGGAGTTGCGAGCACGAGAGTCACTAAATGGAGTCAGGGGTGCAGATAACAACCCTTGACCAATCACGATACCATAGGTTTTTTTCTAAACATTTCTATCCGAATTCAATAGAAATAAGATAAGTCTCTTAAGAAATACTGCGATCTTCGAGTATTCACTTGGTAAATTATTAGAAAAACTTATAGGCTAGAAACTATTAGAAAAACTACGATATTCTAAAACTCAAGAGAAATCATGAGGAAATTTTCAAGACAAATTTATTAAGAACAAAACCCAAAGAAATTAGTCAAGGATATAGTTTAATCTTGTCACGTGCCTACTTAACAATTCATTGGCAACATGTTTTAGTAGTCCATCAGGGAACCATCCCAGACGGCTTCGTCTGGTACTCGTGAGAATGCACTGGGTCTATCGTCTAGGTTTTCCAGAGTCCACCCTGTAACGAAAGATACTGGCTGTCCCACGAGGATCAACCTACAAGCTTGGGGTACTAATTTGACAACTAAGGTCTCGAAGCATCAGCTAGCTCCATCGAAGGTGTCCCACAAGGGCTTCTCGTCTAACTGGAGCGATCATAATTACCCTTGGTTCATAGAGTGCAATACTTTTTTCCAGAAAGTGGTAAGAATTCAGGGAACCTTAACAGAGTTCTGGCACAGTCACTGCACCTTTCCTCTAAGATAATTTATGTTCAAGGTTTTAAGACCTGACCTTAGGTAAGTCAAAGCTCGATCTACCTAATTTTTCCTAATTAATGTTTCGTTCAATCTCTTAAGAGAAGCTCCCAGCTTATCGGGACCACCCATTCGTAGGACGGATCCATTAGGGATCTCACCCACCCGTTTCCCACAAATGGTTTTCTTTAGTTTTCTAATTACCTATCACATTAAGTTATGGCATATGAAAGCAGCTTTGTTAATTAACCCGTTATCAGAGGTTCCTTCACATAATTTTATGGCACAACACAAAGACAGAGAAAAAAATCTTTTGGCAAAAAATATTTCTCAAAGTTATTTACAATGCTTTTTTCCTTTTTGGCTACGTAGAAGATAAACCTCCGTTCATTAGAAAATCCATTCTGTTTGTGCAAAAGAAAACAAACCCTCCAAGATTTCCGTCCCTTCACTAGTACCAAGGACTCCAGGATCCCATCTTGATTCGTGTGAGGGTCAGGCAATTCCTAGGAGCGATCAGATTTATGGCCAGAGCCCCCCTAGCATTCCCGTCTCCTTCTACTTAACGGATTCCTCATCGAGTGATCTCTCGCCATCAGGGCCGGTCCAAAGCTTCTCGCCACAGTACAAAAAAATTCCCCTTGCAGCAAGGTTCCATGTCTAGCCATGGGGGAGGCATAGTGCGATCTTTCTTTATTATCCTGATTATATATTTACAATCAGATCTAACTGCTGTAAGCACAATCAATATTTCTTGTGCAACCATCAATGCATGCACAAATTAAAAAAAGAAATAGTAGCAAGTGTTTTTAGCATAGGAAGCAGCCCCACCCAAATCTAGGGTTTCTCTTTTGAGGTCCCACCTTATGTATAGGGTTTCACTTTCTACTTGCAACTCTTTTTTCAGGATCCGCAAGATATTTCATGAATCTGAAGTCTATTTTATCCCTATGAAAAATTTGGTATTTTCATCCTAAAAGAAAATATGGGCATTTATACCTATGGTAGGCAATTCATGTGCTACCCTACCCTAACCTGCACTTAGCAAGATTTCAAATGCTTTTCCAAGTCTGTTTAGACTTTAGAATTTGTGTCAACAAATTCTTATCAATGTCCAACAAGTTCTACAGACTTCCAATATTTATTTAATTCCTTGATATTGATAGTTTCAGGATTATCGAATATTTCATAGTTGTTTATGCTCCAACATTCTTGATATTTTAGGTTAGGTTTTCTTGCTGATTCATATGTGGGTCAACTCATGATATTAACAATCTTGCTAATATAATCATTAATATTAACATTGCGTGAGTTTTCAGCAAGAAAATATTTTTTATTTTATTCTACTCATATTCTATGATTTAATCGACGATGTCCATTTGTCGAACTTTTAATGTTATCTAAAAAGATCAATTTTCATTTAACTATGTCCTAAGTGCAATACTCATTGTTTTTCTGAAAAATTGATTCTAGGCAATGCAAAAATCATAAGTATAATTTTTCTTTCATCTTTCATACATTGAATTATATTTTCACACACCTAATTTATGCGCGTCTAGTATATATTATCCTATGCAATTTTTTGTTGATTTAATGCATTGATTATTTCATGATATTATCTAAATGATTTTCTATAAATTATTATAAAACTCATATGCATATTTTTATCATTATGAAAAATAAAATAGAGATAGTTACTTTCATGCAAAATTTATAAAATATTCCCTTCTCTAACACCGTCTACCTTTTTTCTATTATTATGATTACATGTGTCATTAACAAAATAACAATAAATATCATGAAATAAACCATAATTATGGTTTTTTCAAAATGATAGGCATATAATCCTTTTTCAAGCGAAAGAGTATTTTCATTGAATAGTTAATTATTATATTACTTAGGCTATTTTCCTAAGCGACTGTTCATATGTATTTTCTTTAAAATACGTTTATAATCATTTAAAGCCAAATAAAACGACAAGCTTATAAAATATTATTTTTTTTCAAACTGACAATATGTTACCTCTATCAAGTTTGTAGTAGTGGGAGTTTCACCAATTCCTACCACGTCATTTTCTCCATCCATTGCATTTCTTGCTTCTCTTGCTTTGAATGATCTTCTTGAATTTTTGTGACCTCGTGGAGCCATGGATGTCAAGAGAAATTGATGTGGTAGTTCAGGGAGAGTTGGTGGTTGTCCAGAAAACTTTTGCTAGGATTTTGCTTAGCAATATGGCTGTATGGGAGGAAGGCGTAACACAATGTAGAGAAAATGGAAATGAGATAGAAGAGGGGTATTTTCCTCCTTCAAGGTTCAAGCTACAATGAAAAAGAGAAGTATAGAAAATTTTCCATCATTAGGAGGTCTTCCTTCTTGCTTTCTTTATGAAGGAGAGGGGGGTGTATTTATAGCCATGAGGGGGAGCAAGGAATCGACTCATTCTTTTGGCAACTTGTCAAGAGCTAAGTAAGCTTTATAAAAAATGCTTTTTGATTGCCTACCTGTTGGATGGTGGCATGGGGATGATTTTAAAATGCTTTCTCTCTCTCCAAGCATTAAAAAGTCATGATTTTTTACCTATTAAAAAAAAAAAAATTCTTCTTCAAAACAACTTCATCTAGTGGTTTTTGACTAAGTTACCTTGTGACTTATCTAGTTTATAAAATCAATACCATACTCTTTGATACTTAACTTACTCAATATAATGCTCGTTCTTGCGCATTCTTTGTCTACCAATTAAGGCTTTTGTGATTTGTTTTGCAGTTACGAAATCAATGCGATCTTTGATGCATCAAATGGAATCGGGAATGCTAAATTAAATATAATGTGAAAAATTATGATCAAGTCATCATAATATTATTTATGAGATGTCTTTGCTTCTTGTTGGCTGGGAACATTGAGACATCTTCTCGTGTTGGATTGCAGATTTAAAAAAAATTACGTGCGGTCACTTATGTGATAACTCGGTGAGTAATTTTTAAAGCGTCTCAAGCCTGAATTCATTTCTTGATATGAAGTGTTATAGTGGGAATATTACATCCTCTCCTCCTTAGAGGAATCAAGATTTCCTCATCTCAAAAAAGAATTGGGGAAACTTTTTTTCTAGAGTTGCCTCTTCTATCCAGGTGGCATCCTCCTTAGGATAGTCTTTCCATTGGATAAGATACTCTCTAATGGTTCTGTTTCTCAGAGGTTTCTCTTTTAGATCTAGGATCTTATTAGGTTGGAGTTCAAGGACTCCTTGACTAGGCATTACAATTTTCTGGTTATCAAGAATATGATATTGATTGGCTACATAAGCTTTCAAAAGACTAATATGAAATACATTGTGGAATTTCACATGATCAGGAAGTTGCAATTTGTAGACATTAGCTCCTAGGCAGTTAAGAACCTTGTATGGTCCACAATACCTTCGACTCAACTTCTTGAACTTTCCCAATGATAGAAAACTCTTCTTTGGGCGTACACGTATGAAAATCGTGTCTCCCTCTTGGAAAATACACTCTTGCTGTCCTAGATCAACATAAGCTCTCTAGTAGTCTTTGGCAGCTTTGATATCTTGTTTGATAGTTTTGACTTGATCATCCATGTCTTCTAACATTTTCTTAAAAGCCTCAACCTTTAGGTTTGGATTAGAGAAATTCAATGGCGTCAAACAATCTTGACCATACAATGCTTGAAATGGAGTCATTTGAATACTCTGGTGATATGATACATTTTAGGAAAATTTTATTAAGGGCAAATATTGTATCCACCTTGTCGGTTCTCTAGAACAGTAAGCTCTCAGTATATCTTCAATGATGTGATTAACCTGCTCTGTTTGACCATCAGTTTGGGGATGGTAAGCTGTGCTAAATTTGGGTTCCAATTGCTTCAAATAGGCTGTTCTAGAAATGTGACGTAAACAAAGAGTCGTGGTCACTAGTGATCCGTTTAGGCAATCCATGAAGCCTTAAGATTTCTTTCACAAATAGTCATGCAATATCTAAAGCTTTGTAGTTGGTCTTGACTGGGATAAGATGAGTGACCTTTATCAGCATATCCACAATCGCCATGATTGAATTATATCCTCCTTGAATAGAAGGTAAGCCAACTACGAAATCCATACTAATGAACTCCCATTTCATCTGTGGAATGTCAAGTGGCTGGAGTTTGTGCTTGGCATTTTGACATGCTCAGCTTTCACCCGCTGGCAAATTAGGCATTCAGTAACATATCTGAGTACATCATGCTTTAGTCTTTCCCAGTAGTAACTTTTCCTAATTGCATTAAGAATTTTTGCATAGCCAGGGTGTCTTGAGTACGGGGAGCCATGGGCTTCGCATAATATCTTCTTTTTTAGCATTTGATTGATGGGAATGCAGAGCCTTGTTCTGAAGTAGACAAGTCCATCATCCACAGTGAAATTTTGGTATTTGACTTTGAGCTTAGGATTAGTGTCCTTAACTAGGATTTCTCTAAGCATTAGCTGATACTTAGGATCCTTGTCTGCCTCTTCTTTGGCTAGCTCAAATGACTGGATTGCTAGGCATTGATATGATGGTAGCTAAAGTCTCTCCTTTAGATGCCTCTTCCATGATAAGTGCATTCAAAAAAGCTTTACAACTTAATGCATTAGCAATCACATTCTCTTATCCAGGTTTGAACTTGATTTCAAAATCAAATTCTTGCAAGACTTCAATTCACTGATGCTGCCTCACGTTGAGGTCTAGTTGGGTAAAGATCCATTTGAGACTTTTGTGGTCAGTGACCAAAGTAAACTTGCTTCCAAGCAGATAGTGTTGCCACAATTTGAAAGCATGGATCACAGCTAATAGCTTGAGATCATGGGTGACATAATTCCTTTCATGGATTTTCAGTTTCCTTGAGGAATAGGCTGTCAGATGACCTTGCTGCATAAGCACACAACCTAGTACAAGAGAACTTGCATCTATTTACGACCTCAAACTCCTGACTTAGGTCAGGTAGATTTAAAATGGGTGTTGTTACCAAAATTTTCTTGAGTTGCTCAAAATTGGCTTGCTTAATGGGCATCCATACAATGGTAGTTTACTTTTTCAGCAAATCAGTGAGAGGTGCAACTATTAGGGCATAAATTTTTATGAAAATTCTATACCATCCAATTAGCCCTAAGAAACTTCTCACTTCCTTAACTGTCATTAGAGGTTGCCACTCTTGAACATCTCTAACTTTGGCTGGATCTACAAAGATTCCTTCAGCAGATACTATGAATTCGAGATATTCCATTTGTCTTTTGAAAAAGTCACACTTCTTTTTCTCCACATAGAGCTTGTGCGTCCTCATTGTGTTCAGCACAATGCGCAATTGCAGCTCATGGTCTTCGTCTCTCTTGGAGTATGTTAGGATGTCATCAAAGAATACTAGGATAAACTCATCAAGATAAGGTCGAAAGACTTTACAAGAAATTCAAAATGACCATATCTGGTATTGAATGCAATTTTGGGAATATCTTCTTCCTTGATTATTATTTGGTAATAACTAGATTGGAGATCAAACTTGGAAAATATTTTGGCCCTTGCAATCTATCAAGTAGCTCGTCTATTCTTGGGATCAGATACTTATTCTTGATTGTTACCTAGTTTTAGACCTTCGTAATCAATGCAAAGGCGGAGAGTTCGGTCCATTTTCTTTTGAAACAATACCGGGGCTCTCCATGGTGAATTACTGGGTCTCATGTATCCTAGATCTAGTAACTGCTTGAGTTGCTCTTTCAGCTCAATTGCTTCAGGGATAGACATTTTATATGGACTCTTAGCGATTGGAGCGACTCCTGGTTCAACTCTGATCTCATCATCGACCTCTCTTTGAGGTGGTAATTCAGTAAGCTCTTTTGGGAATATGTTATCATATTCCTTCAGCCAATATGGCTCTCCCTCGTCTTGTTTATTTTGCTTGACCTTATTTAATTTTATGATATACACAGGTAATCCTTTTCTTAACCCTTTTATTATGCAAGATGATTTGGCTAGTTGAACCTTTGGTTTTCTTGCCTCACCTTAGGTCATCACTTTTTCCCCCTTTAGGTTTTGAAAAGTCATATGACCTTTTTTGCACTGAATATGTGTGTCATTGGGGATTAGAAGTCCATACCCAATAGATATTCGTAGCCCCCTAAATTCATGATCCTAAATCCCATTTCAGAGAGATTGTTTCCTAGACTAAATCTCAATTTGCAATTTTGTTGAGTAGACAAGATTTCTTTTCCATTAGCAAGTTCCACAAGCAACCTAGATGTAGGTATTGTGTCTATACCTAATTTCTTGGCACACTTTGGTGACATGAATGAGTGTGTGCTTCCACAATCAATTAGAATTTTAAAGGACTTACCCTGATATTCTACTGGTGTTTGAATCACCAAAAATTGGTGATTTGGGCCTTTCTTATGGAGGGTGGGGTTAACTGATGCCATGTCCATATCGGCTTCCATAGTTGGGTTTTCCTCTTCCTCAAGCTCTTTAAGAATTACAACAGATGCTTTTCCTTTTGCAATTGAAGCTTGGTTCTGACCTATGTCTTGTCCTTGGCGAGGAAGTTGGCCAAGCTTTGGGCACTGTCTTTTAAAGTGACTTGGCTCATTACAGTGAAAACACCTAGATACTCTTAAATTACTTCTCGCATGTGTGAAGTTTGCGACTACAGTTGTTTCGGCCCTCTTTCCTTGACCAAGTGGACACTAACCTTGGGCTTGCTTAACATAGCCTTGTGAAGTCCCTTTGTTTTGATTCCAGAGCCTACTATACCTTGGCTTTGATGACTGAATCTCTTGAACAAGAGGTGTTGTGCAAATCAAAGCATCTTTCAGTTCAATTGGGTGCATAGATTCAAGGCGTGTGTTTAGAGGAGCATTCAATCCCTGACAAAACTTAGACACTTGCTGAGCAATAGTCATGGAAGGCATATATTTAAGCAGTTAGATAAACTTTGAGTAATATACCTCCAGGCTCATTCCCAGCTGTCTTAAGTTAAATAACTCATTCATTTTAGTGTGCATTAAGTTGGTGGCAAGTATCAACCACACACAACTTCTTTCAGCTTTTCCTAGGTAATAGATGCCTCAGCGAGTCCTTGGTCTTTACACCACTATTTCCACCATAGGCGTGCCTCACCAGTCAATTTCAACTTGGTGATCATAACCTGATTAACAAGGCTAGTTCCCGCAACAGTAAAGTAGTCCTCCATGGTCTCAATCCAAATCTCTGCCTTGCCTTAAATATCTTTACCCTTGCCATCGAATTCCGGTGGCTTAACCTACTTAAGGAGATATTTCTTCTCCTAAATTTCAGTTGGACTAGTGATAGTTGTATTACCATGGGTTATCATAAGTTTCATGAATTAGTTTAGTGCTTAAACTTTTCAGTTTCGTTTCCACATTAAAATATCATACTAGATTTTTAAAACAATGATGGGCCAAAGAGCATAATATTTTTACAAAATCTAGCTACTGTTATCTTTTATTATCAGTAGCCATATGCTACGATTTTTACAAGGGATATTTACAAATGGTAGATGTTTACAAGTAGAGATACATCAATATCAATAGGATAGGCTAGATGCTATGTACAATTACCAAAACAAGATATCATTATATCTTTCTTTTTCACGGATGGATATTAGTTACATTCATGTAGAAGAAGGTAGGCCAATTTCTGTCTATGTCCAAAACCTATAGTATGGAAACAACAGATCGGAAAAACCATGGATACTGTAATCTTGATACTTGCGACATCCTTAGATTATAATCTTGTCAGCTGGGATTACCTTCAGTACCTTGTCATAGACATAGTGGTCTAGACGTATCTGTCGACTATAGGTAATCATAAGTGGATTCCTTCTAGACAGACAAAAGATAAAGGCCTCAACTTTTAAATTTTCCATCCATTCAAGGCATTTGAGATTAGTATGTATGTTGAAGGATTGATCGGCCTCAATATAACCGTAATGCTCATCCCAGAACCATCTTCTTACGTGATTTACAGGGGATGGATCATTTAGGCGATAGAGTATTCTCATCATTTCTCTTCTCCACTCGTCATCTGTGGAGTTCAGTGCACATGTGTACATTGCTCAAAAAACAAGGAACTAGTTCTAGACTTCATTATTCTGCCAAAGTTTATCCCTTAACAATTAATAGGCTGATTATTACTTAGAACAATTAGTCTTAAAAACCATATATATTCTTAATTTTAATTATGCACTAATACCACATGTCACGTGCCTACCTAAATTTTCCTAGCATCATGTTTTAGTGGTCCATCATGCAACTATCCTAGACGTTTTGTCTAGCACTCGCGAGAATGCACTGGGTTTATCGTCTAGGTTTCCTAGAGTCCACCCCGTAACAAAAGGTACCGGCCATTCCCACGAGGATCAACCTGCAAGCTTTGGATCCTAATTTGATAGCTAAGGTCTCGATGCATCAGCTAGATCCATGGAAGGTGTCCCGCAAGGGCTTCTCGTCCAATCAGAGTGATCATAGTTACCCTTGGTTCATGGAGTGCAATGCTTTTTTCCAGCAAAATTGGTTAGGATACAGGGAACCTTAACAGAGTTTTGACATAACTATTGTACCTTTCCAGCAATTGGTTAGGATACAGGGAACCTTAACAGAGTTTTGACACAACTGTTGTACCTTTCCCCTATGATAATTTCTGATCAAGGTTTCTAGACCTTGACCCTAGGTAAGTCAACACTCGGCTCTACCTAATTTTTCCTAATTAACGTTTTTTTCAATCTCTTAAGAGAAGCTCCCAGCTTATCGAGACCACCCATCCGTAGGATGCGGATCCGTCAGGGATCTCGCGCACTTGCTTCCCACAAATGGTTTTCTTTAGTTTTCTAATTACCTATCACATTAAGTTATGACATATGAAAGTAGCTTCATTAATTAACTTGTTATCACAAGCTCCTTTGCATAATTTTATGGCACAACACAAAGACAGAGAAAACAATATTTTGGAAAACATATTTTGCAAAGTTATTTACAATGCTTTTTGCCTTCTACCTACACAGAAGATAAACCTTTGTTCATTGGAAAATCCCTTAGGGTGGAAGGCAAACTAGCCCACTTCGGCAACAATTGGGGCCTCGTCCTTTTCAAAGGTGTTTCCAAACAAACTAGGTACAAAGACCATGTGGGGCCTACTCTCCATTTCTATCCCTTTGGGAGACTTACTAAATTTGGTCCCAATATTCAATGATCACTTGCTCTACAAATGATTCAGCTAGATCAGCTTGTACTACTAGAACTCAAAGTAGTAGCCCTAACTGCATCCACGCTAGAGGAGGAATTTTTGAAGATGCAACAGGAGCTAGTTCCATCAAGATTGTTATTTGATCCTACCGTTTTGATCATCTCCCTATGGTTCCAAAATTAGGTTATAAAAAATGTTCTGCTAGACAACAGGTCTGGAGTCAACATTATCACTATGGCCACTTGTAGATATTTCGGATTGATGAATTGGGATCCAACCCACTTCTTGGTCTGAATGGCTAATAGAGAGTGACGCCACTTGGCATCATCCAATAAATTCTCATGAAAGTAGCCAATGTGCAGTTCCTGATTTCCTTGGTAGTACTCAACATGGAGCATGTAGATAAAGATTACCTCCTTGTCACAATTCGGATTGTGACCATCTAACAGTTCACATAGATCACGATAAAATTTAGGTAAAGCTACATTCTTGGCAACTAATGCCCGTTTAGAATCATTTTTCTGGGTGTATGTTTTGTAGATAAGTCAATAGTACTTAGATTTTCATTCACCTCTTCACCTTGCTTAGGAGTTGGTCCCAACACAAGACTAAAGTCCCGATAATACCGATATCCAAAATCCAAACTTTGAAGTCGAAGTGGCTCAAGCTACCGCTATAGCTGAATCAAAAATTTCAAATGTGCTTAGACAAGAGAGAGAGTTTGAAGTACAAATGCAAAAGGTCACAATGATCATGGAGGTTACCCTTGCTATAGCCTACCTACTAGGTGTCAGGAATCGCATGGTGGGGGGACTTGCTTGAGCTATTGTGCCAAACACATACCATACACAAAAGATGAAGCTTAATCAAGAACACAAGAAGAGGGATGGAGGCCAAAATGTTTTCTTGATGGTTTCTTCTTCTTCCTTCATACATAATATAATGTACACAAAGTTTAGATAAGCTAGAACATAAAGGAAAGTGGTCTACCAAGTCAAATAGTGCATTACTAACTATACTAATCGATCGATGCTATAACTATACTAGTTGTAAGTGGGTGCAACAAACAGAATATAATAAGTGATAAGTCGGGGGCCACATGAGGAACATAATGACCACCAATGTGCTAAGTATAAATGTGCAAACCCATCTAGCAGCCCATTCTCAATGTCCACACATGTTGAGCTTGCCATGTTAATACTCCCCCTCAAGCTCAATTGTATCTCTAAAAATCCAAGTAAGCTTTCGAATTTCATCAATGGTATTGAAAGAGGCTTACATGGTGTCATACTTGTGAGGTGCCCGCCCATCGGCTTTCTAGGCACTCTTTTAGCGGTCTATCGAGAAACAAATCTAAGCGTCGCTGCCCGACACTCCCAGGGAATGTTCCGAGTTTTGTCGCCTAAGGTTTCCCGAATCCGCCTCGCAATGGAACATTCACGATCGAACCCACTAGGATCGACCTGAAATTTGGGTTCCTAGTTGTCAAGGTCTCCTATTAGCATTCTAGCATCAAGTTTTGGACATCCTACTTTACACAGGGATACCCACTCCGAAGTAGACCCATGCCGCACTTGGTTCAAGAGAATGGGAAACGAGAGGGATGCGTTGCTCAACCTCTCTGCCCATAGGGCATAGTCCCATTTCGGTCCCCTAAAACGGTATGAATCGGGTTCTAACCTAACAATACCTAAAGGTCAAATGATGATAAAAAAACTTATGAGAAGCCTCCTAGTTCTCTGGGACCACCTTGCCGTAGGACGGACCCGTCGGGGGTTCCGCCCACCCACTTCCCTAAATAGCTTTAGTTTTCTAATTAAGTCTTACCACATTTATGTGTGACACTTAAAATTAGCTTCATTAATTAAGCCTTTTAGGGAACAGGGTTCGTTCGCATAACTTATAGCACAGACACGAAAACAGAGCAAAGCAATCTATTGACAAACAAATTTAAACAAGTTCCTTAACTTATCTTCAAGTTAATTTTTGTCTCCCGCCCATACAGAAGAATTTATGTTTCACTTCTGTCCAACAGAAGTATCCCTTCTGCCCTGCAGAAGTAACTAGTCCAATTCACATGGCACCACAAACTCAATCCTTTATCTAGAATAGGATCTTCCAACATGCCCAGATGTTGGGGGCCACGGAGGTCTTCAACTCCATTCTAGACCTATCAAGGGGTGTCCAGAGCTCCAACTGACCCACAAGCTGTCTAGGAGCGAAACATCATTCCCGTGGTTGGCCTTTTCACCACTCGACCTTCGGCCCATGAATCGAGCAATGCCCTCTCGGGTTAATACGCGGTGCGACCATGGAGGTGATCCACCCATACAATATATCCTTCATTAATTAAATCCTTTAAGAATTAAGCACAAACAAGGCATTCAGCCTAATATCATTTTCCAAGAAAACATTCCGTTATTCCCATGGCGACTTGTCATCACAGACCCTTGCCATGCATTTACCATAAATCACAAGCACTTGGAATAATCATCGAAACAACAACTAATAACCAGTTGAATGTAAAAGCATTTAGGATATTGTTTGATCAACCAACAAAACCAATTGCATTCTTTCCAAAACAATGCAAGAGTAGATGATATAATATTTTCCATTGCATATTTGCTCTCCCCCTTGGGATCTAAGAGCAATATTATGCAAAAATGTTCTTAACACTTCCTTCCTTCAACTAGGGCATATGTTAAGGGTTCAAACACTATTCATGATGTAAGTTCTATAGGTCGCTTACCTTGATTGGTAACCCAACCCTGGATTTGGATTGGCAAAAGTCATCGTTGTTGGACAGAACTCAAGATATCTTAGTTTTAACCCTTATGATTAATTTCTTGTACTAGCTCTTAGTCAAGTCATGAGGCAACTAGAAAATTATCCTCATATATCAAACATGTTATAGGCATAACGTATAAATACTTGATAAGATAAGTGCGAGATGATCTCAAGTAATTAGACTCCAACAGGCCGTGCATTGAGCTAGAATCTAGTTTTTCTTAATATTTGGGCTCTTAGCTAAGTACTTTTGAAGTATCTAAACTTTAAACTAGTACTTTCTATTCATGATTCTCAATGTCATATTCTTTTAGTAATTATGCTATTTGTAACCCTTGACTATACTTTAATCTAGCACTTGTATGCACAATCTTTTAATGTCGTTCTTTTGACGGCTATGCCATTCATAATGCTTGACTAATTCTTCCTTGTAATTACTCTACTAGCAAATAAATCATATGTAACTGGGTGCAATTATCTTCCCTTGATATATGCACTTTACAAATTCCATCTTCCGAGTAGGTGAGATGAAATTTAACCTTTCCCATAACCTATACTCGTGCATCGTAGTATGGGGCCTAACGTATCTCATACGAGAATCAAAGCAAGCATCTATCAATTTGAAAATACATTACTTACGACCGAAATCGCAGTTGGATTGACAGTGATGCCTTTGCCCGAAGCCTTGTTGCTGGTTGCAGGATTGTCATTCTCACGCGGCATTCTTCGCTTGGAGGCCATCGTCCGCAAGTAGACTCAAGAGATTAAGAAGGTGGAATAGATTCAAGATGGGAGAGCGTAAGAGAAGATGGTTAAGTCGAGGATCGAGATAGAGGGAATTGAGCTAATTCTCTTCCTTGCATCCTCTCGGGGTGACTCTTCTCTCTCTCTCTCTCTCTCTCAAGCTCTCACTCACAATATCTTGGAGGGGTATACTCTCTCTCTCCCTCTCTCTTGCAGCCTTTCAGGGTCTCCTTATGCTTCCTTATGCCTCTCCCATGCCTCATATTTATAGTGAATTAGAGAAGAGGGCTTGTGGTTGAGAATTAGAGCTCTTTGTGGAGGGGGATCTTGGAAAGATTAGTGATTTGATGCTCGGATCATAAATCTGATGGTTCCATTGGCTCCGAAAGGGGGGTAAAACATCAAGACACTTGATTAGAAAGCTCTCAGTTCATTCCTTCTTCTTTTCTCTATTCAAAGTGTTGTCCACTACCTGTGTACTCCGATCGCGGCGCGTGCGATTTCGCAAATCCTCTCTTTATTTTTTTCTTTTTATAAAATCTCCAAACTAACTAAAATATCACTTCTCTTTTCTTTTTAAATGACATCCAGTTCTAAAAATATCCATATCTTTTTCTTTTAGGATAATATCTAAAGTATCTAAAATATACTAGTTTTGTCCAAAATCTAATGTTTTTGGACCATCTAAACTATACACATTAACCTTGTGATTAATATAACTCATAAGTCTCGTTCATGTTGTAATTTACATAAAGGGTGGCTACGGTCCTTGCCAATCCGAGAAAAATATCAGATTTATGACTCTTGATTTTTCTAAATAAAATATTTTAAATTAAATAAAAATGATTAATAGTCAATATTAGTTAGTTTTTACCTTAGTTAGTCTTTAGTTAGTAACCTTACTAACTTATTAATTGACTAACTAACTTTCGAACTAACCAACTAACTTTTATTGTGCGGAGATATTACAATACTATACTTAGACAATATATCCAAGCCATATTATCTTTAGGATAGCCATATACCATCACATATAATCACCCCAATACCAAGAAAGTACCTTAGCTCACCCAAAATCCTTCATCTCAAACTTCTTCTTTAGAAGGTCCTTAACTTCAATAATGGCATGTTCACTATTACATGCAATATTCAAGTCATCCACATAGATGCCTATGAGGACAAAACTTATGTCTCTATTTTTCACATAAAGTAATTGATCAACATTAGAAATATAAAGGTCAATTTTGATAAGATACTCTTCGATCTTATCAAACCATGCTCTAGATGCTTACTTTAGCCCATAGAGCACCTTGTTTAACTTGCACACATATGTGGGATGCTCCAAATCCTCATAACCTATTGGCTACTTCCATATATATCTCTTCTTGCAATTCATCATGCAAAAAGGCATTGTTTATGTCCATTTTTTGTTGTAGAATCCAACCTTTAGTTGCTCCCAAACCAATCACACATCTAATAGTTGCCATTCTCTTGCCATCCTAGCATTGGGATTGAATGTCTCTTTATAATCTATGTCATATGTTTGAGTATAGCCTTTTGCAAAACCAGCCCAGCCTTATACTTGCTAATAGTAACATATGCATTATGCTTGATTTTGTAGACCCACATATAGCCAATACCTTTCTTTCCCTTAGGCAATTGTACTATATCTTAAGTCTTGTAAGCCTCTAATACATCCATCTACTCATCCATTGTTGCATCCCAATGAGCATGAAAAATAACATCCTCAAAACAAGTGGGATTAATATCCTCAATCACCTTTACCATAGAAGAATAATGGTGATAGCGGACGACAGAATCAAATAGGGGGTGGGAGTGGGAGAGGAGATGATAGAGGTAAAGAAGGGAGGGGAGGAAGCTAATCATGTAGTTGAGGTAGGAGAAGAGGATGACGAAGATGGCAAGAGCTACAGTGGGCATTGACACTGAGAGAGGGCAAGTGTTGCAGTGGGCATTGACACTGAGAGAGGGCAAGTGGATGAAAATGAAGCCGATGGGAGGTAGGGGCACATGTGTGCCACCTCCAACTTGCCCCCCACTACCCCTTTTTATGGTGAGGATGCATGGCGATAAGCATAGGCCACCTTAACCCATATAAGATCATCCCTCCCCCCCAGCGAGGGTATGAAAATTTTCTTCCTTTTTTCCCCTCCTTGAGCAAAAACCACCATTCTTCTTTACCCCCCGCTCCTAAGCTTTATATATATATATATATATATATATATATATAGAGAGAGAGAGAGAGAGAGAGAGAAGGAGAGAAAGAGAGAAAGAGAGAGAGGAGAGGGAAGGGAAATCTAGAATAAGAGAGGAAGAGAGAGAGAGAGAGGAGGCCCAAGGGCAATTCCTTCCTCCGGCAAAGGCTCAAGTACCCTCTCTCCCCATCGACAGTTCCCAAGATCTTTCCATTGACAGCCATTAAGTAGACAAGGAGATCGTGAAAGTCAAGATAAGGCGTAGGGAACTGCGGCACCAAGGAATCCTCCAAGAGAAGTGAAGGTCATATTCCAAAACTCCTTGATGGCCCGAAGTGCAAATTCTCGCAAGTAATCGAAAAGGCCACAACCACAGAAGGAGGATCGGGCAAAGATGCCACCATCAACATGAATGGGATATTGGGTGTAAACGCTAATTTGACACTCCAAGATCAGGTACCGATACTATGTCTAGTACCTTGACACAAATGGGATATCGGGTGTAAACGCTAATTTGACACCCCAAGATCAGGTACCGGTACCGTGTCTAGTGCATTGAATGGAATATTAAAGCATGGACATCATTAGGAAGTAGTCATACTTCGCATCGCGTAACTTGCATAACACGAAAGGTAGTTGAAAAGGCTTAATAACCATGAATTGCCGCGAATAGACTAAGCATCTATGGATTGTTGTCTTTTGCAAGTGTATCTTAGGTTGCCAAAGTATACAAATATGCCACGTAAGTCAATTGCATCCTATAGACCATTAGAATGAATTACCTTGCATTTACGTTAGGTATGGTGAACTCATGTATGCTCGCACTTAAATACTTAGATCACGCTTTATGATTTGCATAAATGCACTGAAAGAAATTTTCATGAATGAGAATTCCACATCGTATCACCAAAGACTTGCATCTAAATTTATGTAGCACCATGGATAGTTTTCGGTTACATTGCATGATAGGGATTCATCTTAAAAGGTAGATTTAAGATGTGCATGCGAAATGCTAAGCTTAATTGCAAGGGTCAGTTTGGTAAATGAAATCTTGCATGATGAGTGAGGCTAAGATTTAATTCGACTCAACTAGGGTTCTAATCGCAAATAGGTCAAGCTGCCTTACGTCCATATTTTGACTTAGATTCAACATGCTCTTTGGTCTCTACCCTAATAGCCAGCCGTGATGGATCCAAAATACTCTTGGTATATCATTTTCAAAAGAATGATGCATCTCAAAGCTAACACAAGAAAGCTCAAATATTGTACCCACAAAAAGAATGATTATTCGCCAAGTTACATTTGATGCTCGCAACTATTTCAGAATGGTAAATAGACTTAGTTTACGCTTGACTTGTGGGAGGAGTGAACACAAGTTCCTACTATCTTGAGGAGAGGAAACCCTAGGGTAAACTGAGAATCCCCATAAAATTGAAAGATGGGAAAAGGGTTATCAAAAATTGACCAATTGAAATCCTAGTTTGAATCATGTAGATCTAGTCCTTAAGATAAGAACCAAAGGTAGCAACTGAAGGAAGCTACCATCCAAAAACTATTGGATATAAATCCAACAGTGTAATTGCTCGCTCCTATTACATAGGAGTGAGGTCAGAAAGAGGGTATTCTCTATCTCTCAAGTGATAATGGAAATTGATGCCAAGGCAAGAAAGACCCAAGAAGGGCATCACTAGGCATTTAAAGATGGGAACTCCACCTTAACAGATATCATGAGCACTTGCATTCATTGTTGTTTGTGCTTGTAAATATAGATTCAATTCTATGAAAGGAATGTATGACCCAAGCTCATAAAAGGAATTTGAGTAATGAATCATGTTGAATTCATGGAGGGCGTGCAAAGCTACCCCCAGCCAGCTGCCAACCCTAGCCAAGGGGGTTCCAAAGAACCATGATGGGAACATGGACTAAACCCGCCACAAGAGGTCTCTCCGTGGGTTAGTTTGAATGTAGGAGGACGCTTGGATAGGTTCTGGCTATAAATTTCATGCCTCTGAGTCCTAGTCAAATGATCTATGTGACTCGAGATGGATTTCTCAAGGCCATATTACTAGTGCAAGGGCAGAAACTTGGAAGAAATAAGACGCATCCTCAAGGATAGCAGAAAATGTCATTTTTGGACAAGATTTGTATCTTAGTTAAAAGTGCTAATATAAAGTTTATCTCCATGGAACTTGTTTGATATTTTTTCATGTCAGTGCCGTAAGTTTTGTAAACAAACCCTGTTCCCCAAAAGCCTTAGTTAAGGAAGCCGATTTTAAGTGTCACACGTAAATGTGATAGGACCTAATTAGATAACTAAAGAACATCTATTGAGGAAAGTGGGTGGGAAGAATCCTCGAGGGGCCCGTCGTCCTATGAAAGGTGGTCCCAGAGGACTGGGAGACTTCTCACAAGGTTCTACAGTCGTACGATCTCTAAGAAATATTAAGTTAGAACCCGATTCATGCCGTTTTAGGGGACCGGAAAGGGACTATGCCCTACGGGACGGGTAGAGAGGTTGAGTAGCACATCCCTCTCATTTCCCATTCTCTTTGAACCAAGTGCGGCATGGGTCTGCTTCAGCTTGGGTATCTTTGTGTAAAGTAGGATACCTAAGACCAAATGCTAAAATATTATCAAGAGACCTTGACCACTTGTAACATTCCATTCTTTCCCCCTTCCGCATGGGAATGACCTTGTTGAGATATCGAGCTCCACTCGTGATATGCTAGGGTGACCGTTGTGCATTTATGTCACCGACTTTTTAGTTGCAGATGCGGTTGGTACACCACCCATGAATAATAGCCAGATGATAGCTATCCTTATCTACTCTAGTTTGTGGTTCAGTTAGTATGCCACCTTAGTTAGTTGAGTTTGGTTTGAGACCCATATATAGGGTTCTTCTATTTCTTTGTACTTGAGTTCTTTTTGGCTTACACAACTAAGAAGAGGAAAACTATTTTCAGCCTCCACCTTTGTGTGTATTCCCCCATTATGTAAGTGAGAAAGCTATAAGTGAGACTCCTTCCTTCTCTCCCACAATCTTGACATGGTATCAGAGCCTGATTCATGGTAAGGAGCTCAAGAAAGCAAACCAATTTCACGGTGTTCTGGTAAGAGGAACAATGTTGCTTTCATTTTTCGAGTTTGGGAGCAAGTCTCTGCAGGTAGCACAGCCAGAAAGTGCCAGAGTGCATTGTCTCAGATTGAGACGCCCTTTGTAGTGTAGCAGGAGGACAATATATGCTTGGGAAAAGGCTTTAGCCAATGGTTGCCCTGTTTTTTTGATTCGAGGCCATTTCGGGGCCTGTTTTGGAGGCGGAAGTTTTCCGCATGCACTCAGGAAAAGGCCCTGTTTTTGTTGTGCGACCATTATTCTACAGGTCGGTGAAAAGTTACCACAGAAATTGCATCGTATGCCTGTGTGCAAAGACATTGGGAGTTACAGAATCATCCTTGTTGCCTGTTGATGCAAAATCATCACTAGGAAGTGACTATGTGGTCAAGTACCACTTTTGTCAGTTTTTGCAGATTTTCCCTTGTGAGGCTGAAGCTGTGTTTTTTGCAGTGACAGAATTTTTGGCAGTGTTTTGTAATGGTGTCTGATTCTCTTTCACAGCTTGTCATTGAAAATCTTGACAAGAACAACTTCCAAGCATGGAAGTTTAGAATGACGAATTTCCTTATGGGAAAAGGATACTGGGAATTTGTTGCAAGAAATGAAGAAGAACCAGTTCTTCCTGATGTTCCCAATCAACAGCAAATGCATGCATTTAAAGGATGGCATGAGAGAGCCAGAAAAGTTATGTACTGGCTGTCTATCAATATTTCAAACTCTATGATTATGCATATTCAAGATGCAAGTACGCCAAAGGAGGCATGGGATACTTTGTCAAAAATGTATAGCACAAATACACAAGCCAAGAAAATGCAACTTAAACAAGAGTTGCACAATGTGCAAAGAGAAAGTATGAGCATCAATGACTACCACATGAAGGTGAAGAAGATTATAGATGCACTTGCTTCCATTGGGTCGCCAGTGGAAGATGATGATTTAGTTTCTGTGACCTTGAATGGTCTAGGAAAGGATTATGCACAGTTCCGAACATCCATTTCTGTCCGTGAAAGATTTCCTGATTTTGAGGAGTTGATTGCTCTTCTAATTTCTGAGGAGCAGAGAAATGGTGGTGCATCTTCTTCAGGAGGAACTTCAAAAGAAACTGTCTTCTACTCAAATGCTGGAAGAGGTAGAGGCAGAGGTAGAGGAGGCTGATCTGGAGGCCATGGTAGAAATCAGAATATGCAGCAAACTCAAGAAAACCAGTCCTATGGAGGAGGACGTGGTAACTCTAGAGGCAAGGGGAGCCAAAGAGGTTGTGGTGGATGGCAAAGAGGCCAAAATGCAAACAGCAATGTTGAATGCTACTAGTGTGGTAAAATGGGTCATATGGCTAAAGACTGCTATAAAAAGCAGAATGACATCGTGAATGGAAAATTGCAACAAGGGAATTATGCATCTTCTAGTAGATAGGGTGATGACAGAAATGACCATTTGTTTATGGCGCAGCACATAACCAATTCTGTGACAAGTGCAAAAGAAAGCAACGATGTGTGGTATGTGACTCAGGTGCATCAAACCACATGACAGATCATGCAGAATGGATGCAGGTTGCAAGGAAAATGGAAAAACCAGGATTTGTGGAGACTGGTGATGATACTGCACATCCTATTGTGCAGATTGGAAAAATTCCTTTGTCTATGCAGAATGGAAAAAAGAAATACCTATCGGATGTATTTCATATCCCAAATATCACCACGAACCTGGTTTCTGTTGGTGAAATGGTTGAGCAGGGCTTGCAGGTTAGATTTAATCCTTATGGATGCTTTGTTGAGGATATGAAAAATAAAGGTCGCTTGATACCAAAAGGAAAGAAGAAGGGCAGAATGTTTACGTTGGATGCAGACATGTCTGAATTGAGTGTAGCAATGTTTGCACATGGGACCGGTGTAGTTGCAAATATTGATATCTGGCATAAACGCATTGGTCATGTTAATGTACAACGACTTAAATCAATGCAAGTCCAAAATATTGTTGCAGGATTGCCTAAATTCAAGGTTGCTTGTCAATTTGGAAAACAGGCAAGGAAATCATTTCCTAGATATGTTGAAGAGAGTAAGAAGCCATTGGAATTAATCCACTCTGATGTGTGGACTACTAAAGCTGCATCTATTGGAGGCTATCATTATTTTTTCACTTTTATTGATGACTATAGTAGAAAAGTTTGGGTGTATTTTATGAAAAATAAAAGTGAAGTGTTTGGGCATTTCAAAACTCTTAAAGCTATGGTTAAAAAAGAAATAGAAAAAGAAATAGGCCTGCAAATAAAATGCTTAAGGTCAGATGGAGGGGGAGAGTACCTCTCAAATGAGTTTGCAAGGTTCCTGCAGGAGCATGGCATAAAGCAGCAATATTCATGCAATCATACCCCAAAACAAAATGGAATTGGAGAAAGGAAAAATAGGCATATTGGAGAGGTGTCTCGCGCCATGCTCAATGAAAAAGACATGCCATATTTTTATTGGGTTGAAGCAGTTGCTACAGCAGTCTACATAATGAACAGGACTCCCACTGCAACAATACATGGCATGACTCCAGAGGAGAGGTATATTGGTAGGAAACCAGATATTTCTCATTTGAAAATTTTTGGTTGCATTGCCTATGTTATGTGCCATATGAGTTGAGATCCAAGTTGGATTCAAAAGCTGAGAAGTGCATCTTTATTGGTTACTCTCTGCAGCAAAAAGGGTATAGATGCTATAACCCCTCTACTCGTAAGTTTATAGTGAGCAGAGATGTTGTTTTTTATGAGATGAGTAGCTGGTATAAACCAGTAAATGTGATTGATGATGTAGATGCACAAAATGATAATGCTGCACAGAATTCACAGCAGCAGTCACAAGATATTAGTGGACCTGGAGCGTCCTCTAGCAGTGGTTCACATTCTTCGCCATGGATAGGCAGATTGAGATCAGAAGAATCTCCTCAAAGCAATGTAGATAATGGTATGCAGGTATCACGAAAAGGAAAAGAGAAGGTATATCAACCCATGTTTGATGTGAATGCAAGTCACTCTTATGTGGATGGTGAATCTAGTGGCTTAGAACAGAGCATTGATGATGAGTTGGGTATTCCTTCTATTGTTACACTTGGAGTAAGGAAGACTAGGGATGTTTTGAGAGCACTTGGAAGTGAGTCTACTTTGCATAGGTCTACCAGAGCTAGGTATCATGTGGATAGGCTGAAATATGGTGAATCTAGTGGCTCAGAACAGAGCATTGATGATGAGTTGGGTATTCCTTCTATTGTTACACTTGGAGTAAGGAAGACTAGGGATGTTTTGAGAGCACCTGGAAGTGAGTCTACTTTGCATAGGTCTACCAGAGCTAGGTATCATGTGGATAGGCTGAAATATGATGGATTTACAGCCATTCACTATGCCTATATAGTCAAAGTGATACAGGAACCAGAACCCACTTCTTTTGAGCAAGCCATGGGAAAAGAAAAATGGGAGAAAGCCATGGATGAAGAAATGGATGCCTTGGAAGCAAATGCTACATTGGAATTGGTACCTTTACCTAAAGATAAGAATGCAATTGGTTGTAAGTGGGTTTATAAGGTGAAGCACAATGCAGATGGTTTTGTGAATAGATACAAGGCAAGATTAGTAGTCAAGGGGTATGCACAAACATATGGCATTGATTACGAAAAAACATTCAGTCCAGTTGCAAGGATGGCAACTGTAAGAGCAATCATTGCTATGGCTGCATCAAAGGGATGGTCTTTACATCAGATGGATGTAAAGAATGCCTTCTTGCATGGTGATTTACAAGAAGAGGTCTATATGGAACAGCCACCAGGTTATGTGCATGCTGTTCATCCTGAGTTTGTTTGTAGGTTGAAGAAAGCCTTGTATGGCTTGAAGCAAGCACCTAGAGCATGGTCTGACAAGATAGGATAGTATCTTGTCACTATTGGCTTTCAGATTTCCAAGGCAGATTTCTCACTTTATGTGAGAAAAACAGAGAAAGGTATTATGCTGCTTGTCATTTATGTTGATGATTTGATTATCACAGGTGATAGTGATGAAGATATCCTTCATGTGAAAATGCTATTGAAGCAGAAGTTTGAGATAAAGGATTTGGGAGAGCTGCATTATTTCTTGGGCATTGAGGTGATTAGATCACCAAGTGGGATATGGCTCTTGTAGAGGCAGTATGGATTGGACATGCTATCCAAATATGGGATAACAAGCTGTAAGCCTATTTCAGTTCCTTTGGAGCAGAATGTGAAGCTGAGCACAGATGCAGGTGAGCTTCTGGAAGACCTTACTATGTACATGCGCATAGTAGGAAGTTTGATTTATATGACTATTACCAGGCCAGATTTGAGCTATGTTGTTGGATTGGTAAGTCAATTTATGCAGGATCCAAGGAAACCACATTTGGATGCGGCTAGACGCATACTCAGGTATGTGAAGTCCACATTCCAGTATGGACTATTTTATGAGACTGGGTTCAGATACAATTGCATGGATACACTGATGCTGATTGGGCTGGTAGTATTTTTGATAGACGATCTACCAGTGGACATGTGTTCTATTTTGGGAGTGCTGCAGTCACTTGGAGCAGCAAGAAACAACCTACAGTTGCCTTGTTGAGCACACAAGGGCTGAGTACAGGGGCACAATAATGGCTGCATGTGAGGTAGCTTGGTTGCATAAGCTACTTTATGATATGCATCAGCCTACAGATGGGCCAGTTGTCATTTATTGTGACAACATGAGTAGTATACACTTGGAAAATAACCCAGTCTATCATGCTATAACAAAGCACATTGAGGTGCATTATCACTATGTGCGGGAGAGGGTTTTACTAGGTCTTATTGATCTAGTTTATGTCAGCATAGAGGATCATGTAGCTAACATATTTATGAAATCATTGGGTGCAGAAAAGTTGTGCAAGTTCGGAGACCTACTTGGTGTGTAGGAATTGGGATTGAGCTCGAGGGGGAGTGTTGAGATATCGAGCTCCACTCGTGATATGCCAGGGTGACCGTTGTGCATTTATGTCACCGACTTGTTAGTTGCAGATGTGGTTGGTACACCGCCCATGAATAATAGCTAGATGACAGCTATCCTTATCTACTCTAGTTCGTGGTTCAGTTAGTATGCCACCTTAGTTAGTTGAGTTTGGTTTGAGACCCATATATAGGGTTCTTCTATTTCTTTGTACTTGAGTTCTTTTTGGCTTACACAACTAAGAAGAGGAAAATTGTTTTCAGCCTCCACCTTTGTGTGTATTCCCCCATTGTGTAAGTGAGAAAGCTACAAGTGAGACTCCTTCCTTCTCTCCCACAAACTTGACAGACCTGCCCTCCCTTTTTATAATAATTTTTTTAAAATGTCCCCCTATCGGAGTTGCCAGCTGGTAGAGGGAGGGGGAGCTACAATGAGTCAGATAGTTAATGATAGCGCTTCTCTTTTATCATCTGCAAATGATAATGGAACTACAGTGATCATCAATGATGAGTAAGTGCGAGATAACAGAGAGATCGAGGCAATAGCAGTGAGGGAGGAGAATCATGAAGACATCCAAAAAGATGAGGATGACTGGATTAACTCTAATAGGGAGGAGGGGCACACTTTTGCCCCCTCCAACCTCCCCCCTACTATCTGTTTCTACCCAATAATAAACCCCCCCCCCATTATATAAACCCTCCCCCAATTGCAAGGTACAAAAAAGGAGGAGGCCTTAGGGAGAAGGCTTAATGGCTTGAATGCTAGGAGAAAGAGAGGGAGAGGAAGAGAGAGGGAGAGAGTAAGGAGAATAAGAAGCATGGGAATAAAGGAATGTTCTTCTTGGAAGATGATATTGGGCTAATTGCCTTGATTGCGCTTGGTTCTTAATGGTTTAATTAAGGAAGGATATTTTGTGCAGGTGGATCATCTCCAAGGTCACGTTGTGTTTCAACCCAAGAGGGCACTATTCGATTCATAGACCGAAGGTCGAGTGGTAAAAATGCCAACCATGGATGTTGAGTCTCACTCCTAGGATGCTTGGGGTCAGTAGAGCTCTGGACCACCCTTGCCTAGTCCGGAACGGAGTTGTAGACTGCCATGAGCCCAATGTCTAGGGCATTGGAAGATCCTATTCTGGATGATTATGTATTGTTAAGTTAGAACTCGATTCATGCCATTTTAGGGGATTGGAATGGGACTATTCCCTACAAGTAGAGAGGTTGAGTGGCGCATCCCTCTCATTTTCCATTCTCTTTTAATCAAGTGCTGTATGGATCTGCTTCAGCTTGGGTATCTCTGCGTAAAGTAGGATGTCCAAAACCCGACGCTAGAATTTTGTCAGGAGACCTTGACCCCTAGGAACCGAGATTTTAGGTAAATCCTAGTGGGTTTGGCTGCGAATGTTAAGCTATGAGACTAAATCGAGAGACCCTAGGTGACAAACCCCATAACATTCTATGGGAGTGCTAGGCGGCGATGCTTAGATTCGATGGACCACTAAAAACATTCTTGGATAGTCAAGAGGCGGGCACATTGCAGTTGGTATCAAAGCAAAAATTTGTAATGTTGCATGATTGAATAATGTATGGTTCATAGACAACTCCTAAATAGAATAAGCTAAATGGTATGGCTTGATTATCAAGCACCTTTTGCATCCACGAATGCTGACATGCAAGAGAAGAAATTCCTTCTCAAGCAAATTAAGGCACTCGAGTTTGACGAAGATGGAATAGGCATCGCATCAAAGGCGGAGATATGGATTGAGTTGATGGATGATTATTTCTTTTCTTCGGAAACTACTTCTATTAATCAAGCAATGATAGCCAAACTTAAGTTAATTGGCCAGGTTCGGCTATGGTGGAAGCAATAGGGAAAAGATCAAGGTGTATTTGAAGGCACTATTACTTGGGCTCAGTTGAAGATGCTATACACAGACGATATCTTCCACCAACCTACCAGACTTTGAGGATGAATGAATTCTTCAAGGTAAAGCAGCTGGAATTAACCTTGGAAGCTTACTACTCAAAGTTTGTAACCCTAGTAAAATATGCACCACCTATGGATATTGCATAGCAAGTATCCAAGTTTTGCCATGGCCTGAACACTCCTCTAAACCACCATCTTGAAGCAATGCATCGAACAGACTTGCAAGATGCATTACTTTGAGTGACTCCAATCATCCAAGAACTTAAATTGGGCAATTATAGAAAAGATGATTCTCGAGATCATGACAAGAGATGCCACTTGTGCGGAGAGATAGGGCACATCCGTAGGAGATTCCCTACCCTCAATGCTTCCATTGCAATGAGCTAGGACACGTCCAAGCAGACTGCCCACCTAAGTCCAAATCTCCAAGGAAACAAAGCTACACAAGTGCAGTCTTTAGATATATAGAGGAATCATATGAAGACGAAGACCTAGAGCCTACTATACCTTTTTAGGATGATTAGTAATCCTAGAAATTCTACTGACATATAACACAACTTATATTGAGAATAAATCCTACTCTTGTACCTGCGGTTAATTAGGATAATATGAGTTGCACTAATTGATTCATTAAGAGTAGTGTAGCAGATGCATGGTGGGTCCTAACCCACAGACCTTAAGCTCCATTAATGCTTGTCTTCCCCAGTATTTTGAGATGAGGACATCTCGAGTTATCTAAGGGGGAGAGGATGTAACATTCTATTCTTTTTCCCTTGGGAATGACCTTTCCCCCCTTTTTATAATAATAATAAAAAAGCACCTCCTCCCCCCCGGGTCGGCGCTGCCAGCTAGTAGAGGGAGGGGGAGCTATAATGAGTCTGATAGTTAATTATAGTGCTTCACTTTTTGTCATCTGCAAACAATAATGGAGTTGTAGTGATCATCGATGCTGAGTAAGTGCGAGATAATGGAGAGATCAAGGCAATAGCAGTGAGGGACGAGGATCACAAAGATATCCAAGAAAATGAGGATGATGGCATTAACGTTGATAGGGAGGAGGGGCACACGTTTGCCCCCTCCAACCTCCCCTCCCCCCCCCCCCCCCCCACCAATTGCAAGGTAAAAAAAGGAGGAGGCCTTAGGGAGAAGGCTTAATGGCTCGAACGTTGGGAGAAAGAGAGGGAGAGGGAGAGAGTGAGGAGAAGAGGAAGAGGAAGAAGAGGGAGAGAAAGAGAGGGAGAGAGAGAGGAGAAGAAGAGGAGGAGAAGAAGAAGGAGAAGAAGAAGGAGAAGAAGACAAAGAAAGAAGAGAAGAAGAAGAAGAAGAAAGAAGAGAAGAAGAAGAAGAAGAAAAGAAGAAGAAGAAGAGAGGGAGAGAGGGAGAGAAGAAGAAGGGAAGAAGAAGAGGAAGAAGAGGGGGAGAGAGAGAGAAATAGATAGATTCTTTCATTTCCCCTCCAAAGAGGGTGGCCACACACATCTCTTTTCCCTATACCTGTTTCGCGAGATTATTCACCACTCACAAATGGCCCCACTACTCGAGCACAAGGTGCAGAAATCTTATGCGATTCGCAATGATCGGGGATGACCCCCAAGTAGAAAATGGCCCGTGCGGATGGAAACCTCACAATGAGTAATGAAGGCTCGCACAAGGACATCACTACCAATCCACATGCGATACCGGTTTGTAAGTAATGTATTTCCAAATTAATAGGTGCTTGCTTTGATTTCCTGCATGAGATGCATTAGACCCATGTTATGCCATACCAAAATAAGAAATTTAAAAGGATAAACTGCATTGCAAGTGTTCGAAGGATGGCATGGCAAGTAGCTTAGCCTAGAAAAGAATCATTATCGAGCTCTAGCCCTTTGTCAGCTCTCATTAGTAGCTTATATTGATGGATTAGGAGTCTTGATGTTGTGCGTAGTTAACACAAATGGTGATCATAACAACTAAAACTGAGATACTTGAGATCCGTCCGATTGCTACGATGTTATCAATCCTATTCAGGGACTAGAATGGATACAAACAGCTCTAGGCGACCCCTAGGAATCAAGATTTCAGGTCAATCCTAGTGGGTTCAACTGCGAATGTTAAGTTGCGAGGCAAACTCGGGTGACCCTAGGCAATAAACCTCGTAACATTCCATGGGAGTGCCAGACGGCAATGGTTAGATTCATCTCTCGATGGACCGTTAAAAACGTGCTTGGATAGTCAACAAGAGGGCATGTCACACCACTTGAAACCCAAATTTCAGGTAGATTGTAGTGGGTTTTCCATGAATGTTTCATTGCAAGGCAGACTCGGGAAACCCTAGGCGACAAATCTCGGAACATTCCATGGGGGTGCCGGGCGGCGACACTTAGATGCATTTCTTGATGGATCACTAAAACATGCTTGGACAGCCAATAGTTGGGCACGTTACAGTTGGTATCAAAGCGACCAATGAATAAAACAACCAAGATAAAAATAAATCAGGAAGGGAGAAGTAATGTTTTTTACTAGGAAAATATGTTTTTTGTTACTCATTTCTGGATTGTTGCTGCTTTCTAGACTTATGAGGCATGGAGCATGTTCCTTGTATTTCACATCATGTTCAAGATGGCTATGAACTCTTCAAGTTATTACTGATGATCTGACATGATGGGGATCTTGGATTGAATCTATAATGCTTCACTATTGTATGTGGAAAGGAGTTGGACTTGGAGTGTGGGATACTGCTATATAGATGCCAACTGACTCACCTATCTTCAAAGCAACCTGAAGAGGCTAAAATGGTTGGAAGACTTGAAGATTATCAAGTTATTCATCTTCCATGAGGCTCGTGTAAATTTCATCCTACACATCGAATGTCGGCAAGTAGAACAGAATTGCTACATCTATGATGAGGTGGTCAAAGTCTTGCCAGCAAATAGAATTAAAGTAATGGGGCAAAGCGAACATCATGGCTATCAAAAACGGGGACTTCTTGAACTTCCCATGACTTATCGCTTCATGAGAATCCATTCTCCCAATCCATATTAATATTCTATCCCTGTAGCTGAATCCAATAAGGAATTATTAACTTGCCTTTGATGTATCTTCTGAAAAGAAAAGCACCACATCCAATGTCTATCTATTTTCGAATAATTGTACTTGAGGCTTACACTTCTTTATGAATAAATACTAATTTGAAGTTCATTTGAATTGTTGTATAATATCAATGAAAAATAAACTGTGCATTGAAATAAGTTGTGAAGAGATGTGCAAATGCAATCTTAAATGAGAAGGTTTTAATTGAAAACCAAATATAACCCCAAATGTAGAACTAGAGTCTTGTTTCCGCAATAAGCCCAAAAGAGACACAATAGAAGAAGTTTCTTCTCAAATAGATTAAACCACCAGAATTCAATGGAAAATGAAAGTCTGTTGAAGCTAATGCCAAAGTTTGGATTGAATTGATGGAGGATTACTTTAGTGCATTGGGAACAACACTTGTAAAGAGGCTATGATTGCCAAGCTCAAGCTTATTGGTGAAGCTAGGCTCTAGTGGAAGCAATGGTGTAAAGACCAAGTAGTCATTGAAAGCACAATAACTTGGGATAAACTAAAGGAAGTAGTGCAAGGAAGGTACATGCCACCTGCATATAGAGCTCAGAAGATGAATGAGTTCTTCAAGTTGAAACAGTTGGGGGCTTGTCTCTGGAGGCGTATTACTCAAGATTTGTCTCCTTATTGAAATATGCTCCGACAATGAGTATTCCCCAACAAGTCTTAAAGTTTTGTGATGGCTTGAACCCACCAATGAACAATTGATTGGAATCAATGCGTCCTTTGGGTTTACAAGATGCATTGATAAGGGTAGGACCTATTGCCCAAGAAGTTTGACCGAATCCCACCGACCGAATCCCAAGAATAATAGACCTTGGTCTCACAAAGACCAGAATCTAGGAATGTTGAAAGTTCGCTTCAAAAGGACACAAGGATAGAGTCAAACGGAAGAAGCCGAGGGCAAATGCAATCAGTGACTTTGTCCCTACTCAAAGAAGTGATCAAAGCATGCAATGTTTCCATTGTAATGGACCTGGACACTTCAAAAGGGAATGTCCCAAACTTGGCAGAGATTGTTGCCAAGGAAAATTTAGTGGCTAAGTTGGAGCTACCCGTGGCTGCGATCATCCAACAATGGGAAGGGCAAAAACTTCCAATATCTCTACTAAGGGAATCAATGAAGAATAAGACCCATCCATAGAAGTTGAGATTGAGAGGGTATCCGTTCATGCCACTCTCCATATAAAGGGGCCAAACTACCAATTCTTGGTGATCCAAACACCATCGGATTACCAAGGTAAGAAATTCAAACCCCTGATTGACTGTGGCAGCACTCATTCCTTCATTTTAACAGCTTGTGCAAGAAGGTTAGGGATAGCCATTGTAGCTGCACCCACTCTGCTTGTCGAACTAGCAAATGGGTAAGAAATCACCTACACTAGACAAACTACTAAGGTGGAATTCCTACTTAGAAGCGAGTCCACATTTGTTAAGTTCACGGTAATGAATTTAGGAGTCCATGAGTGCCTACTCAGGATGGATTGATGTTCACATTCATTATGGGAAAGGACAAGTCTCCTTTTGGAATCCTAAGGGTGAGCTAGTTACAAAACAAGGAGAAGTAGGTAAACCAAAGATCCAGCTAGATAAGGCAACACGAATAGTTCAAGGACTAAGGAAAGGATTACTCATCTACCTGATCAAGCTAAACAAATTGGAACATAGGTAGAGGACACCGATGAAGAACCATCATGCCTAAAAGAGTATGCGGATGTGTTCCCAGAAGAGTTGACTGAATTACTACCACCTAGGGAAGTGGATCATGAAATTAAGCTAACACCAAGAGTTGTACTAGTCGCAAAAGGCCCTACAAGATGTCCATTCCTGAAGCTATTGAGTGTGTATCTTTCTTGGATTAACGGTGGCCTCCACCAACTACTGTTAAAGAAGTGTGTAGCTTTCTTGGATTAATAGGTTGATACATTATCTTCATTAAGGATTATGCCTTAATTCTAGCACCCCTCACAAATTTATTGAAAATGTAGGTTGCCATAGTATGGAGGCCCACTGAACAATCAAGTTTTGATCAACTCAAGCATAGCTTAGTGACAACACCGATTCTAAAGCTCCTTGACTTGAGCAAGGAATTTGAAGTTATCCTAGATGCTAGTTCACTTACACTAGGCTGTGTACTAATGCAAGAAGGTCATCCTATAGCATATTCTTCGAGGAAGCTAAAAACCCATGAAAGAATTTATGCTACCCATGACCTGGAGCTATTAGCAGTTATTCATGCTCTCAAACTTTGGTGACACTATTTGCTTGGTAATAAGTTCTCTTTGGTCACATACCAATCATTTCAGTTTGTTGCTTTCGGTTCTCGTTGCCTTTAGTATTGGATAGGATTAGGAAATTGAATCAGGAACGGGTAGGGTTTATTGTTGCAAAACAAGGCATAAATCATGCAAAAAAATGGCAAAAGCTTGCTTGGGATGCTTAATGTCGGCAAACGAGTGATTGGGAGCGTCAAAGCCTTGCCCGGGAAGGGGTTTAAGAGCCAAGAGGCCAAGGGAGAGCTCATTTGCAACCCTTGCAGTCACAGAGAGAGAGAGAGAGAGAGAGAGAGAGAGCCCACAAAGATTCGATTAAATCTCGTCATCGGAGAGCCTACCGCTCACCCCAGGTATACCAATCACTTCCCTTGGTGCCTTAGCCAGGATCTGGAAGTTTGTGCATGGAATGATTGCCTTACTCGAGAGATTCAATCAAAATTGTCATCACACTACATTCGAACCATCCGAATGGCCTTTGTTAGGTCGAGTCCCAGACTCAGCCCTCGGACCCGCCCATTCGGACCTTGACCCAAAAACCCTAATTGGCCCTCGGCCCAACATTTGATTCGGCCTGTTCGAGTGATGGCACTCGGCCCTTTGACCAACCCCACACTCGGCCCGAAGTCCACGGCCCAAGACCCACGGTCCAAGACCCGACTCGGCCCTCGGCTCAACATTTGACTCGGCCCGTCCGAGTCACTCACTTGGACCTTGGCCCGCAAAAAACTTTTTACACTCTGACAAGTGCGATTTGGCCCGTCTGAGTCACTCACTCGGCCCCTGCAATTCGGACCAGTTGGGCCGAGTGTGTGTTAGCCTCAATTTCTCAAAAATTTGACTTGACCCAACTAGAGCTCAATAGTGCAACTTGTCGTAAGCCCTCCTGACATTCAGAACTTGATTCTGGCGCACGGAGTAGACAAAATCGTAAGGCGCAGCCGCTTAATAGTTTGAGTGGGCTTCGCGATACCTAGAAACCCAGAGACCTATAGGCAACCCGCTAAGCCATAAAACCCTGATTGAGCCCAAAAACAGCAAGACAACGTAACCGAAAGGCCCTAAATCCTGTATAGACGGCTAGAGAGTTGATCGACAAAGCCTATCAAGCCCAAAATGAAGCAAGGGTGCGTAAGATGCTTAGAGGCGGTTTGCCGCATTCACCTTGAATTTCCGCACTTGAAGTGCACTTAAGAAAAACTAAAAGCCCGATTGAACACAAGTGCACCAGAAAGAACACACGCACTGAGTGGAGATAAATTGAGGACTGTATTTAATAAGTCAAGGAACTCACTTAGATAAGCAACTCAAAGAATCCACGAATAGAAGAGAACCCATAGAGAGAGAAGAACCATCAACACACAAAGTAGGACCAAGAAAGCGATGCAAATGAAGGGGATTTGACAAACCCACTCAACCTGATCGATATCTTGGCGGAGCACGAGAACTCGAGTATGGCAGAGGAAAGCTCAAACCGTAGGTCTAACGAGGAACTCGACTTAGGCATCTTCCCAGAGGCTATTCAACAAAACTGGTCAGCAGCTACGATGCGCACGCCCGGTATGAGTACCGCAGTCGGACATCAGATGCTATCATTGCAGACTTAGAAGAAGAAAGGAAACTAGCCCACAAGGCATTGCAAAGCATAGCTGCATACAATAGAGACCAGCAAGCTAGGAGTCAAAGGCAAAGCATGGAGTTGCGTGAGGTATAGCGAGTGCTGAACTTAGCCTGCAGAAACCAAACGGATCACAAGAGAGCCCTAGAAGGAGACTTAACACTAAGTGAGCTTCTTATGAAGCGATTGTTAGACAATACCATAGCAGAGTAAAGTACTACAGCATTGGCAACCTCATTGCTGGCAGGGTTAGGAGCAACCCAAGGCTCTAAGAGCCAGTCTAAAATCCCAATAGTCACAAAGCAGTACCAACCCCACGACGACCCATACAACTTTGTAGAGCAATTTAAGCAAGTCTGCAAAGCCAACGGCCTCAGCGACTTGACTCAACGTTCTTAAGCGTTTGGGCTCTGCCTAGGTGACAAGGGTAGGACTTGGTATACAAGCTTAGATGCCACAGAGCGGGCAAACTTCAATAGCCTCAAGAATCTCTTCATTAAGAGATTTGCTGAGCAGCTTGGATACTCCAACAATCTGCTAGTACGATTGATGAATGTCAAGCAGAAAGAGGAGGAGGACATTCGCGATTACGTAACCCACATAAGGAGCCTCTTCAAGAGAATCCCTACAGGTGATCAACTGATTGAAAGAGCAATTTCAACTGTGCTCATCAACGGAATTCGAAACGAGGAACTATATAAGGCTTTGGCAGCCAACTCGAGCTTGCAGCGAGACACGCTAGCTAGGGTTTTTGAGGAAGCTATCAGAGTTGATGATCAACTGAAAGAGAGGAGCTCCAACTCAAAAAAAGACATCTTGCAAAGTTTAGAAAGAGCATCAGCCTCCTCTGGTGAGCGATCGGCCCCATCATCCCAAGATAAGGGGAAGGCCACTGAGACAAACCAAGACTTGACTGATGTCAAGATGGAGATAGTCAAGCTGCAAGACCTATGGAGACGACCAATGCGGCCACACATCCAATGTGTGTACTGTGGCGGAAGCCATTTGCCGACCGAGTGTCAAGACCCTTGGTCGAGACCTTGCACTAATTGCGGCAAGTTCGGTCACGACATTATGCATTGCAGATTGCTCAGGAGACTTTTGTACTCCCAACCATATGGTCAGCCTTACCTAGCGACCAGACCGCAGCCACTTTTCAGAAGGGGAGCCCCATTGGCCCTTCCTGCGCCTAACGACATTAAGCAAGCTGTCCCTAGGGTGGACATAAACCAACATGTATACCTAGGCCACTCGGTCCCTATGAGACCCATCCACCGAGTGATGCTCTAGTCCACTACGTGGAAGAGCCAAATGAGAAAGAGACTTACTTATACCCTTATGTCTCTCATGACAACGAGGGCAATGCAATCCTTATGGACTATCGACTAGTACCAGTGATGGCGTTAGGGAGAGGACGAGGTAGAGACCTAGGAGGGCAGATGCAGGATCCAATCATTTGTTGGACTTGTGGTCACCTGGGTCATGTCTCATCACGTTGCCCCGAGAGGAGAAGCAGAACAAAGACAAAGCTGACCTAAGGTGTGTTGAGTGCGGAATCACCCATCTTTTCATCGATTGCCCAAAGCGAAAACATTTTGCAAGTTCAGCCAATGTACCATCTGTTCCATTGGGGCTATTTGGTGTCGAGAACCTTGATGGGGAGGCCACACCCATCCCCTTGTGGGTCATGACCCGTGCCCAGACAAAGCAAGCTGACATATCACTACCAAGACCCAGCAACCTCAATGCAGCTGAAAACTGAGAGTGTTGCAACTCTACTTGTTGAAAAGAAAGTCACGGACGTAGAGGCAGAAACTTCAGCCCCTAAGATGGCTGAAAAGTGAAGTGCCAAGGTAGGGGAGTACCTGCATCCGAAGCGCCAACTCGAGGCCATAGAGAAAGTGAAGGACTGGGTAAAAGAGGCCCAAGAGCACTTAAGGGATGCTAAGCCCATCCTAGAAGATGAGATTGAGGATCTCACCAGCATGAACACGGCAGTCTCACCCCCTCGACCAAAGTCAGGAGATGCAACTGCACCATAGACAATACCCCTTAGGCCAAGCCTTGATGTTGCAGGCCCACAAATCAACCACGGCCATTGGCAAGGACAATCCAATGTAGGAGAGGGACGAGCAGCCGATAGCCTCCTTACCACGCTAGTAACCACCCCTGTGACGTTAAGCCTAGGAGACCTACTTAAGCAGCATCCCACACTATGGCAAGACCTCAAGCAATGGGTCGAGGAGTCACGAGAACCAGCTGTGGATCTGTATGATCAAGATGTAAAAACACAAATACCGAGTCTAACGCTACAATTTGTGCCAAAATCCTTGCGCGTTAATGCTTTCTGGGAAGGCATCGAGATGCATGCGGTGTTACCAATCCTAGCCTTAGGTGACAAAACAAGAAAGGGGATCATAGACACGGGAGCCAAGGTTAGTGTGCTGAGCCACGTAGTACTACAGACATGGGGAAACCCACCTGTTGAGACCGCTCGGTTTAATGTCACATTAGTAAATGGCATGAGGGTGAAGCCATTCAGGATACTTAAAAACTGGCCAATGAAAATCGCAGGTGTCCATTTCTCTATCGACTTTATAGTCATGAAGGGGATGGACTACGATGTCCTGTTAGGCTGACCCTGGATGTGCAATGCTGCCAGAGTTATTGAAGATTGGGGTAATGGCTTGATATTCTTAGGCAACAGGACGAAAGGTGTGAGGATAGAGATGGACACTTGGAAGACCTCACCATTCAACTTGGATGCCATCTCCACGATGCTGAAGGGTGACGGTCAAGTCAAGAAGTCTTATGGGTCCCTGAACAAGTATATCCCATGCCCAGAGGATGAGCGGGATTGGATGCATGTCCTTGCTACAGTCAACTTGCCATTCTCCAATCAAGAGGCGTATGAGCAAGCCATCAAGATGATGGGCATGATCGACGGCACGCCACTTGTACCAGTTTCCATGATGGAAGGAACCCTTCTCGGGAGACCTAAGCCCGTCACCTTCCAAGTGCCAAGCAACAAGAGAGAACTCCAGGAGGCTCTGGAATACTTAACAGACAAGCTGGTTGACAATTCAGCAGCAAACTTCAAACCACTCTAGGATCTCTTAGGTGAATCCAAGTAGTAATGGACCAGGGTGCATGACTTGAACCTTATGTACAATTGGGCCTTAGTCCCAGATCAACAACAAGAGATATACCAAGCCCTATGAGACGATGAGCAGTCTGATATAGAGGACTTTGATGACGAGTACAAAGACTACCAATCCTTCAGTGATGGAAGTGAGGGTGAGATGGACACAGTAGAACTGAGGGACATGAAATAGAACAAATACGGGCAGACTCCATAGCTGCAAAAGAGAAGTGCCTATAGGATAGAGCGAGGAATCATACACATAAATTGTGATCACGCCTGGTTAGAACATGTAGGAGCCATAGACCTTGAGCAAGTAGGCCTAGCTCAACCAAGAGCGACACTAGTGCTAAGGGTAGAATCACCATCTGAACTACGACTAGGGGAGACCCCCTAGCGAAGACGGCGAGTTCGACTCTGAGTTGGTGGTAAGCTCGGATAACGACCTAGAAATACCTAGGCTGCCCAAGACCCGGCGCACCAACGTGGACCTACCTGTCCACCTGAGGCATAGACGATTGAAGCAGGGAAGGGCGAACCAACCCGGGGACATGCAAACAGACGAACAATGAAAACCATGGGACCTTCCTAAATGATTTACGAAATTCAAGAAAGGAGATAGGGTGGTGATCTTTTTGGGTGCCAAAAGGCAAGGGAAAATGAGTGAACCAATTGTCAAGATTGTGGGAGAGAAGGAAGGAGTCTCACTTGAAGCTTTCTTGCTTGCACAATGGGGGAATACACGCAAGGGTGGAGGCTGAAAATAGTTTTTCTCTTCTTAGTTGTGTAAGCCAAAAAGAACTCTAGTATAGAGAAATAGAAAAACCCTATATATGGGTCTCAAACCAAACTCAACTAACTAAGGTGGCATACTAACTGAGCCACAAACTAGAGTAGATAAGGATAGCTGTCATCTAGCTATTATTCATGGGTGGTGTACCAACTGCATCTGTAGCTAACAAGTCGGTGACATAAATGCACAACGGTCACCCTGGCATATCATGAGTGGAGCTCGATATCTCAACACTCCCCCTCGAGCTCAATCCCAATTCCTACACACCAAGCAGGTCTCTGAACTTGCGCAGCTTCTCTACACCCAATGCCTTCGTAAATATGTAAGCTACCTGATCCTCTGTGCTGACATAAACTAGATCAATAAGACCTAGTAAAACCCTCTCCCGCACATAGTGATAATGCACCTCAATGTGCTTTGTTCTAGCATGATAGACTGGGTTATTTGCCAAGTGTATACTACTCATGTTGTCACAATAAATGACAATTGACCCATCTGTAGGCTGATGCATATCATAAAGTAGCTTATGCAACCAAGCTACCTCACATGCAACCATTGCTGCACCCCTGTACTCAGCCTCTGTGCTCGACAAGGCAACTGTAGGCTGTTTCTTGCTGCTCCAAGTGACTGCAGCACTCCCAAAAGAGAACACATATCCACTGGTAGATCGTCTATCAGAAATGCTACCAGCCCAATCAGCATCAGTGTATCCATGCAACTGTATCTGAACCCCAGTCTCATAAAATAGTCCATACTGCAATGTGGACTTCACATACCTGAGTATGCGTCTAGCCGCATCCAAATGTGGTTTTCTTGGAGCCTGCATAAACTGACTTACCAATCCAACAGCATAGCTCAAATCTGGCCTGGTAATAGTCATATAAATCAAACTTCCTACTATGCGTCTGTACATGGTAGGGTCTTCTAGAAGCTCACCTGCATCTGTGCTCAGCTTCACATTCTGCTCCAAAGGAACTAAAATAGGCTTACAGCCTGTCATCCCATATTTGGACAGCATGTCCAATCCATACTGCCTCTGCAAGAGCTGTATCCCACTTGGTGATCTAATCACCTCAATGCCCAAGAAATAACGCAGCTCTCCCAAATCCTTCATCTCAAACTTCTGCTTCAATAGCATTTTCACATGAAGGATATCTTCATCACTGTCACCTGTCATAATCAAATCATCAACATAAATGACAAGTAGCATAATACCTTTCTCTGTTTTTCTCACATAAAGTGAGAAATCTGCCTTGGAAATCTGAAAGCCAATAGTGACAAGATACTGTCCTATCTTGTCAGACCATGCTCTAGGTGCTTGCTTCAAGCCATACAAGGCTTTCTTCAACCTGCAAACAAACTCAGGATGAATAGCATGCACATAACCTGGTGGCTACTCCATATAGACCTCTTCTTGCAAATCACCATGCAAGAAGGCATTCTTTACATCCATCTGATGTAAAGACCATCCCTTTGATGCAGCCATAGCAATGACCACTCTTACGGTTGCCATCCTTGCAACCGGACTGAATGTTTCTTCATAGTCAATACCATATGTTTGTGCATACCCCTTGACTACTAATCTTGCCTTGTATCTGTTCATAGAAACATCTGCATTGTGCTTCACCTTATAAACCCACTTATAGCCAATTGCATTTTTACCTTTAGGCAAAGGTACCAATTCCCATGTAGCATTAGCTTCCAAGGCATCCATTTCTTCATCCATGGCTTTCTCCCATTTTTCTTTTCCCATGGCTTCCTCAAAAGAAGTGGGTTTTGGTTCTTGTATCACTTTGACCATATATGCATAGTGAATGGCTGTAAATCCATCATATTTCAGCCTATCCACAGGATACCTAGCTCTCGTAGACCTGCGCAAAGTAGGTTCACTCCCAGGTGCTCTCAAAACATCCCTGGTCTTCCTTACTCCAGGTGTAACAATAGAAGGAATACCCAACTCATCATCAATGCTCTGTTCTGAGCCACTGGATTCACCATCCATATAAGAGTGACCTACATTCACATCAAACATGGGCTGATCAACCTTCTCTTTTCCTTTTCGTGATACATGCATACCACTATCTGCATTACTTTGAGAAGATTCTCCTAATCTCAATCTGCCTGTCCATGGCGAAGAATGTGAACCACTGCTAGAGGACGCTCCAGGTCCACTAATATTTTGTGACTGCTGCTGTGAATTCTGTGTAGCATTACCATTTTGTGCATCTACATCATCAATCACATTTACTGGTTTATACCAGCTACTCATCTCATAAAAAACAACATCTCTGCTCACTGTAAACTTACGAGTAGAAGGGTTATAGCATCTATACCCTTTTTGCTGCAGAGAGTAACCAATAAAGATGCACTTCTCAGCTTTTGGATCCAACTTGGATCTCAACTCATCTGGCACATGTACATAGGCAATGCAACCAAAAATTTTCAAATGAGAAATATCTGGTTTCCTACCAATATACCTCTCCTCTAGAGTCATTCCATGTATTGCTGCAGTGGGAGTCCTGTTCATTATGTAGACTGCTGTAGCAACTGCTTCAGCCCAATAAAAATCTGGCAAGTCTTTTCATTGAGCATGGCACGAGATACCTCTCCAATATGCCTGTTTTTCCTTTCTGCAATTCCATTTTGTTGTGGGGTATAACTGCATGAATATTGCTTCTTTATGCCATGCTCCTGCAAGAACTTTGCAAACTCATTTGAGAGGTACTCTCCCCCTCCATCTGACCTTAGGCATTTTATCTGCAGGCCTGTTTCTTTTTCAACCATAGCTTTAAGAGTTTTGAAATGCCCAAAAACTTCACTTTTCTTTTTCATAAAATACACCCAAACTTTTCTGCTATAATCATCAATAAAAGTGACAAAATAATGACAGCCTCCAAGAGATGCAGCTTTAGTAGTCCACACATCAGAGTGGATTAATTCCAATGGCTTCTCACTCTCTTGAACATGTCTAGGAAATGGTTTCCTTGCCTGTTTTCCAAACTGACAGGCTTCACATACCTTATGCATTTCTGCAACCTTGAATTTGGGCAATCCTGCAATAATATTTTGGGCCTGCATTGATTTAAGTCGTTGTACATTAACATGACCAATGCGTTTATGCCAGATATCAATATCTGCAACTACACCGGTCCCATGTGCAAACATTGCTGCACTCAATTCAGACATGTCTGCATCCAACGTAAACATTCTGCCCTTCTTCTTTCCTTTTGCTATCAAGCGACCTTTATTCTTCATATCCTCAACAAAGCATCCATGAGGATTAAATCTGACCTGCAAGCCCTGTTCAACCATTTGACCAACAGAAACCAGATTCTTGGTGATATTCGGGACATGAAATACATCGGACAGGTATTTCTTTTTCCCATCTTGCATAGACAAAGGAATTTTTCCAATCTGCACAATCGGATATGCAGTATCATCACCAGTCTCTACAAATCTTAGTTTTTCTATTTTCCTTGCATCCTCCATCCATTCTGCATGACCAGTCATGTGGTTTGATGCACCTGAGTCAACATACCACACATCGTTGCTTTCTTCTGCACTTGTCACAGAATTGTTCATGTGTTGCACCATAAACAAATGCTCATTTCTGTCATCACCCTGTCTACTAGAAGATGCATAATTTCCTTGTTGCAGTTTTCCATTCATGATGTCATTCTGCTTTTTATAGCAGTCTTTAGCCATATGACCCATTTTACCACAATAGTAGCATTCAACATTACTGTTTGCATTTTGGCCTCTTTGCCATCCACCACGACCTCTTTGGCTCCCCCTACCTCTAGAGTTACCACGTCCTCCTCCATAGGACTGGTTTTCTTGAGTTTGCTGCATATTCTGATTTCTACCACGGCCTCCAAATCGGCCTCCTCTACCTTTGCCTCTACCTCTTCCAGCATTTGAGTAGAAGACAGTTTCTTTTGAAGTTCCTCCTGAAGAAGATGCACCACCATTTCTCTGCTCCTCAGAAATTAGAAGAGCAATCAACTCCTCAAAATCAGGAAATCTTTCACGAACTGAAATGGATGTCCGAAACTGTGCATAATCCTTTCCTAGACCATTCAAGGTCACAGAAACTAAATCATCATCTTCCACTGGCGACCCAATGGAAGCAAGTGCATCTGCAATCTTCTTCACCTTCATGTGGTAGTCATTGATGCTCATATTTTCTCTTTGCACATTGGGCAACTCTTGCTTGAGCTGCATTTTCCTGGCTTGTGTATTTGTGCTATACATCTTTGACAGAGTATCCCATGCCTCCTTTGGCGTACTTGCATCCTGAATATGCACAATCATAGAGTCTGAAATGCTGATAGACAGCCAGTACATAACTTTCCTGGCTCTCTCATGCCATGCTTTAAATGCCTGCATTTGCTGTTGATTGGGAACATCAGGAAGAACTGGTTCTTCTTCATTTCCTGCAACAAATTCCCAATATCCTTTTCCCATAAGGAAATTCGTCATTCTAAACTTCCATGCTTGGAAGTTGTTCTTGTCAAGATTTTCAGTGACAATCTATGAGAGAGAATCAGACACCATTACAGAACACTGCAAAAAATTCTGTCACTGCAAACAGCACAGCTTCAGCCTCACAAAGGCAAATCTGCAAAACTAGCGAAAGTGGTATTTGACCACACAGTCACTTCCTAGTGACGATTTTGCATCAACAGGCAATAGGGATGATTCTGTAACTCCCAATGTCTCTGCGCACAAGCATACAATGCAATTTTTACAGTAACTATTCACCGACCTGTAGAACAGTGGCTGCACAGCATAAACCTGGGCCTCTTGCTTCACAGCGAAGGGCGTCTCAACCTGAGACAATGCACTCCTGCACTTTCCGGCTGTGCTACCTGCAGAGATCTGCTCCCAAAACAGAAGATGAAAGCAACGCTACTCCTCTTACCAGAACACCGCGAGCTTGGCTTGCTTTCTTGAGCTCCTTACCACGAACAAGGCTCTGATACCATGTCAAGATTGTGGGAGAGAAGGAAGGAGTCTCGCTTGAAGCTTTCTTGCTTGCACAATGGGGGAATACACACAAGGGTGGAGGCTGAAAACAGTTTTTCTCTTCTTAGTTGTGTAAGCCAAAAGAACTCAAGTACAAAGAAATAGAAGAACCCTCTATATGGGTCTCAAACCAAACTCAACTAACTAAGGTGGCATACTAACTGGGCCACGAACTAGAGTAGATAAGGATAGCTATCATGTAGCTATTATTCATGGGCGGTGTACCAACCGCGTCTGCAACTGACAAGTCGGTGACATAAATACACAACGGTCACCCTGGCGTATCACGAGTGGAGATCGATATCTCAACACCAATCAAGGGACCAGCCAGGGTCAAAGAGGTGAACTTAGCTCGGGGAGGGGAGACACCCCGACCAGCCTTCATTGCCGATGACTTGCCTGAGGAAGAGGAAATGAGTCTTGTCACTCTCTTGCGAGAGTATGTAGACGTATTCGCATGGTCCCTGGAAGAGCTTAAAGGGGTAGACCTGAGTGTAGTGACTCATAACATACCCATGACACTAGACGCAATGCCAGTGAAGCAGTGACCATACCCAATGAATCCAAATCACGATCATGCTGTCAAGGAAGAGATTGATAAGTTGACAAGAGCAAGATTCATTTACAAACTTGAGCACACGGACTGGGTATCACCCATAGTCATCGTGATGAAGAAAAATGGAAAAATTAGAGTGTGCATCAATTACAAGAAGTTGAATGCTGCTACTAAAAGGAAAAATTATCCATTGCTATACTGACCACATGCTTGAAAGAGTGGCAGGCAAGGAGGCCTACAGTTTTTTGGATGGCTTCTAAGGTACAATCAGGTGCAAGTGCATCCTACCGACAAGCATAAGACTATCTTCGCCACTAAGTGGGGCGTCTTTGCTTACATAGTCATGCCTTTTGGGTTGACTAATGCCCCTACCACCTTCCAACATCTCATGTGCACCATATTTAAAGACATGCTTCGCAAGGAGTTGGAAGTCTTTGTCGATGACCTCTGTGTTTACTCGACATGGATGGAACACTTAAACAAACTCCAAGCAGTCTTTGCCCAGTGTCACCTATATCATCTCTCCTTGAACCCCTTGAAATGCCAGTTTTGGGTGAAGCATGGATGCATCCTCGGCAACATGGTGTTGAAGAATGGCATTGCCACACTGACTTCTCGAAAGTCAAGGTTATTGTCGACCTTCTACCCCCAACCAACTACAAGGGAGTTCAATGCTTCTTAGGCCATACGTGATACTATCAACGGTTTGTGTTGAATTACGCATTGATAGCTAGACCCTTATACAAGCGGCTGATTGTCTTTGAATGGACTGAAGCATGCTAATGAGCATATGAAGAGTTGAAGAAGGCTCGAACCACAGCACCAATTCTACGAGCCCCAGATTGGACCATAACCTTCCACGTGCATATCGATGCTTCTGAATTTGCTGTGGGGGCAGTGTTTTGCCAACCTGGCGAGCACAACCTAGATTATCTAGTGAGCTTTGCTAGCAGACAACTCACGAAGACGGAAATGAATTACTCGATGACAGAAAGAGAGGTCTTGGCCATGGTGTTTGCTGTAAAGAAGTTCTGGCATTATCTATTGGCTATACCCTTTACCTTCTTTGTAGACCATCAAGCCTTGCTATACCTAGTGAACAAACCTTGCGCTACAAGACCATAGCTTGGTGGCTCCTTTTGCTTTTAGAGTTTGACTTCTCCATGGTTGTACGGAAGAGAAAACAACACTACATGGTTGATATATGTCACGCATCCCCCCCACAGGGGAATCTGCTGGAGAAGGTATTACCGATGAATTGCCAGATGCCCATCTCTTTAACCTCTCCAGCGGAAGTGATTTATTCAAGCTGATCTAATGCCATATTGGGCAAATGACATAGTCCAAGTGCTTGAGACTGCCTGAACGACCAATAGAGAAGGCAAGGGGTTGAGGCGACTTATTCTCAAAATCCAACCCTACCAATTGATAGCAGGCTAGCTGTATCGCTTAGGGCAAGATGGATTGCTGTGTAGATGCGTGTGCAAACATGAAATTTATGATGTGCTCTTGGAGGCACACAATGGGATTACTAGTGGACGCTTTAGCGGAGACACAACGGGTTGCAAGGTGTTGCAGTCCCAACTATAGTGGCCACTTTAGCGGAGACACAACGGCTCACAAGGTGTTGCAGTCCCAACTATGGTGGCCAACACTGTTTCGTGATGCCGCACGATTTTTTAAGCATTGTGAAGAATATCAGCGGATGAAGGTCCTGATTTGCAAGGATCAAATGGAGTTGACCCTAATCATTGCACGATAACCCTTTGAAAAATGGGGAATCGACTTCATAGGACCCATCAGCACCGCCGCACATTATTCTCAGGTCAAATACATCATTGTGGCCACACAGAAAACCTAACAAAGTGGGCAGAGGCGAGAGCAAAACGAAAGAACGATGCTCAAACGACTGCCAAGTTCTTGTGGGAGCAGGTGATCTCACAATTTGGATGCCCCATCAAACTAGTCAGTGACCAGGGGACACACTTCATCAATGAAGTGATAGCTCATCTCCTATCCACCTTCCTAATTATCCATCAAAAATCCCCCCCGTACTACCCTCAAGCAAATGGCCAGGTAGAATCCACAAATAAGATTCTGGTCAATTTCCTAACCAAGGTAGTCTCAGTCTCACACAACGATTGGGATAACAAGTTGATGGGAGCCTTGTGGGCTGACTACATAGCTTACAAAACGATTGTCGGACAGACCCCCTTTAGGTTGACCTACGAAACCGAAGCAATTCTTCCCGTAGAATTCTTCATGTCTAGCCTGTGAATTGCACTTCAGGAGCAACGGGAAGGAAAGGAGGCATGGACGCAACGCCTAGTAGAGCTCAAATGCCTCTGGGAGACTCGCCTTCTAGCCACTCATGCACTCATATGCGAGAAGGCACGATACAAGAGCTGGTTTGACAAGCATGTCAAGCAATGTGACTTCAAATAAGGCGACCTAGTGCTCCTATACTTAGTTAAGGGGCATAAGAAAAAAATGAAGTTTTGGGGTCTTGGACCTTTCAGAGTCCGTGCGATCAACTGAACATGCAACATCGAGCTCGAGACTCTAGTCAGTGAGGGAATAGGCTTCTTCAATGGTAGTCATGTCAAGAAATACTATCCCCTCGCACATCCCTTGCATGAGCCACCGATGTTGGAACCACCTGTCAAGGTACGAGTAGCCACCATCACTAAAATCGATAATGAGGATGAGGAAACCGTGGAGCCTACATGCTTACACATCACGGTCACTGCCAAGCGAACATGTGCCTTTAATGCCTTAATTGACAAGGGAGGGGACTTCAATGTCTTGACTTACAATCATTGGACCCAACTTGGCAAACCACCACTACAACCCACTAATGCCAAATTAAACCCATATGGGGGCCGCTCCTATGCACTTCTTAGCAAGTGCAGGGCTGCTGTTTCTATCGAGTCTGAGACTGTACCAATGATATTCTATGTGCTGCCAGATGCCAAGGACGCAAGCACGGAGATGCTGCTAGGGCGAACCTTCAAGAAGCAAACTCGTTGCAATGTTGATTATGAGTCGCAGCGCATTCACCTTGCCATAGGCAACATCTGCATTGATACAGCTTTCAGCAAGGGCTATGCGATAGCATAGTCCGCACAGCCACACCAGTAGAACTATTAGTAGCCAGATCCAAGGAGAAGGGTAGCGCTCAGCCACCACCCACCACCTCTCAAGAACCATTGCTCATGGTAGCAAAAGGTAAGGCTCAACAGCCTAGTTTCCAATGGAGGCCTAAACAATCGTAACCGCCGCCTAGGAGTCGTTGCACACAACCTCATAAGACCCAAAGCTCTAAACCTAGGACACCAAGGCACAGTCACAGAAATCGGCACATGATCAGGCAAAGGTGGGTCCCTAAAGGCCTCCTACATGTGCAACACTACTATGAGGAAAATGCCTGGATATGGATCCCTAAAGCTCACACGACAAAGAACACCACTCGTACGCTACCCCCAAGCCTGATCACCCCCAACCCCATAGAGCCTCAAAATCATAAACCGCAGTGCTCCCCAAGCCCACATCCATCAAGCTCATCCACACACAAGCCCAAAAGAGTTGAACAAGCCTATCGGCCCAAACGATAGACATCGTCACATGAGCCATCACCCGTTAGAGCCCATCCGACTACAATGATCCGCAGCAGTCCATCAGAAGTAGTTGCTACTTCCCCAGCCCTAATCTAGGAAGCCCAACCGAAACCTCAAAAGCACCCACAACCACAACTATCCATTGTCAAAGGCTCTACTACTATCAAACCCCAACCACCAGCACCTCTTAAACCCTCCTATGAGCGGAAATCATTTTTGACACTATCATCATATCTAGCCGAAGATACAGGATATGACATGGTTGATTGCATTAGACGGCTCGATGCCACCTTTAAAGAGATAGCTCTAAGCTACGACCGCTTGGACTTAGGCTTGGTTCCCGAGCCTTTTGCAACCAAAGTTCGTATGATGCCTTGTTCTTGGGAAACATTTGAACTTGCCTTTGCAAAGGTAGCAAAATTTGCTATTGTATTGCTCAACAATGAGGTCTCTAAAGAGCAATCCCTCAAACAACGCCTCATCACGTCATACGATCGGTGAACCACTTTTTCCATCATTGATCAAGAAATTGCAAAATTATCCAAACTTGCTGAGCATGAATCCCCATTCTTGCGGCACTGGTACACTCTTAGGTTGCAATGGGAAGTAGAGGGATGCCGAGTCATGACAAATGCTAAGCAATGTCGCGCAATCAAAATAGTGGAGTATGACCCCACTTATTGTCAAGATTGTGGCAGAGAAGGAAGGAGTCTCACTTGTAGCTTTCTCACTTGCACAATGGGGGAATACACACAAAGGCGGAGGCTGAAAACAATTTTTCTCTTCTTAGTTGTGTAAGCCAAAAAGAACTCTAGTATAGAGAAATAGAAAAACCCTATATATGGGTCTCAAACCAAACTCAACTAACTAAGGTGGCATACTAACTGAGCCACAAACTAGAGTAGATAAGGATAGCTGTCATCTAGCTATTATTCATGGGTGGTGTACCAACTGCATCTGTAGCTAACAAGTCGGTGACATAAATGCACAACGGTCACCCTGGCATATCATGAGTGGAGCTCGATATCTCAACACTCCCCCTCGAGCTCAATCCCAATTCCTACACACCAAGCAGGTCTCTGAACTTGCGCAGCTTCTCTACACCCAATGCCTTCGTAAATATGTAAGCTACCTGATCCTCTGTGCTGACATAAACTAGATCAATAAGACCTAGTAAAACCCTCTCCCGCACATAGTGATAATGCACCTCAATGTGCTTTGTTCTAGCATGATAGACTGGGTTATTTGCCAAGTGTATACTACTCATGTTGTCACAATAAATGACAATTGACCCATCTGTAGGCTGATGCATATCATAAAGTAGCTTATGCAACCAAGCTACCTCACATGCAACCATTGCTGCACCCCTGTACTCAGCCTCTGTGCTCGACAAGGCAACTGTAGGCTGTTTCTTGCTGCTCCAAGTGACTGCAGCACTCCCAAAAGAGAACACATATCCACTGGTAGATCGTCTATCAGAAATGCTACCAGCCCAATCAGCATCAGTGTATCCATGCAACTGTATCTTAACCCCAGTCTCATAAAATAGTCCATACTGCAATGTGGACTTCACATACCTGAGTATGCGTCTAGCCGCATCCAAATGTGGTTTTCTTGGAGCCTGCATAAACTGACTTACCAATCCAACAGCATAGCTCAAATCTGGCCTGGTAATAGTCATATAAATCAAACTTCCTACTATGCGTCTGTACATGGTAGGGTCTTCTAGAAGCTCACCTGCATCTGTGCTCAGCTTCACATTCTGCTCCAAAGGAACTAAAATAGGCTTACAGCCTGTCATCCCATATTTGGACAGCATGTCCAATCCATACTGCCTCTGCAAGAGCTGTATCCCACTTGGTGATCTAATCACCTCAATGCCCAAGAAATAACGCAGCTCTCCCAAATCCTTCATCTCAAACTTCTGCTTCAATAGCATTTTCACATGAAGGATATCTTCATCACTGTCACCTGTCATAATCAAATCATCAACATAAATGACAAGCAGCATAATACCTTTCTCTGTTTTTCTCACATAAAGTGAGAAATCTGCCTTGGAAATCTGAAAGCCAATAGTGACAAGATACTGTCCTATCTTGTCAGACCATGCTCTAGGTGCTTGCTTCAAGCCATACAAGGCTTTCTTCAACCTGCAAACAAACTCAGGATGAATAGCATGCACATAACCTGGTGGCTGCTCCATATAGACCTCTTCTTGCAAATCACCATGCAAGAAGGCATTCTCTACATCCATCTGATGTAAAGACCATCCCTTTGATGCAGCCATAGCAATGATTGCTCTTACGGTTGCCATCCTTGCAACCGGACTGAATGTTTCTTCATAATCAATGCCATATATTTGTGCATACCCCTTGACTACTAATCTTGCCTTGTATCTATTCACAGAACCATCTGCATTGTGCTTCACCTTATAAACCCAGTTACAACCAATTGCATTCTTTTCTTTAGGCAAAGGTACCAATTCCCACGTAGCATTTGCTTCCAAAGCATCCATTTCTTCATCCATGGCTTTCTCCCATTTTTCGTTTCCCATGGCTTGCTCAAAAGAAGTGGGTTCTAGTTCCTGTATCAGTTTGACTATATAGGCATAGTGAATGGCTGTAAATCATCATATTTCAGCCTATCCACAGGATACCTAGCTCTGGTAGACCTGCGCAAAGTAGGGTCACTTTCAGGCGCTCTCAAAACATCCCTAGTCTTTCTTACTCTAGGTGTAACAATAGAAGGAATACCCAACTCATCATCAATGCTCTGTTCTGAGCCACTAGATTCACCATCCACATAAGAGTGACCTGCATTCACATCAAACATGGGCTGATCTACATTCTCTTTTCCTTTTTGTGATACATGCATACCACTATCTGCATTGCTTTGAGAAGATTCTCCTGATCTCAATCTGCCTATCCATGTCAAAGAATGTGAACCACCGCTAGAGGACACTCCAGGTCCACTAATATCTTGTGACTACTGCTGTGAATTCTGTGCAGCATTACCATTTTGTGCATCTACATTATCAATCACATTTACTGGTTTATACCAACTACTCATCTCATCAAAAACAACATCTCTGCTCACTGTAAACTTACAAGTAGAAGGGTTATAGCATCTATACCCTTTCTGCTGTGTAGAGAGTAACCAATAAAGATACACTTATCAGCTTTTGGATCCAACTCGAATCTCATCTCATCTAACACATGAACATAGGCAATGCAACAAAAAAATTTCAAATGAGAAATATCTGGTTTTCTACCAGTATACCTCTCCTCTAGAGTCATGCCATGTATTGCTGCAGTGGCAGTCTTGCTCATTATGTAGACTGCTATAGCAACTGCCTCAGCCCAGTAAAAATCTGGCAGGTCTTTTTCATTGAGCATGGCACGAGATACCTCTCCAATATGCCTATTTTTTCTTTTTGCAATTCCATTTTGCTGTGGGGTATGACTACATGAATATTGCTGCTTTATGCCATGCTCCTACAAGAACCTTGCAAACTCATTTGAGAGGTACTATCCCCCTCCATCTAACCTTAGGCATTTTATTTGTAGGCCTGTTTCTTTTTCAACCATAGCTTTAAGAGTTTTGAAATGCCCAAAAACTTCACTTTTCTTTTTCATAAAATACACCCAAAATTTTCTGCTATAGTCATCAAATAAAAGTGACAAAATAATGACAGCCTCTAATAGATGCAGCTTTAGTAGTCCACACATAAGAGTGGATTAATTCCAATGGCTTTTTACTCTCTTGAACATGTCTAGGAAATGGTTTCCTTGCTTGTTTTCCAAAATGACAGGCTGCACATACCTTATGCATTTTTGCAACCTTGAATTTAGGCAATCCTGCAACAATATTTTGGGCTTGCATGGATTTAAGACAATGTACATTAACATGACCAATGTGTTTATGAAAGATATCAATATCTGCAACTACACCGGTCCCATGTGCAAACATTGCTGCACTCAATTCAGGCATGTCTACATCCAACGTAAACATTCTGCCCTTCTTCTTTCCTTTTGCTATCAAGCGACCTTTATTTTTCATATCCTCAACAAAGCATCCATGAGGATTAAATCTGACCTGCAAGCCCTGCTCAACCATTTGACCAACAGAAACCAGGTTCTTGGTGATATTCGGGACATGAAATACATCCGATAGGTATTTCTTTTTCCCATTCTGCATAGACAAAGGAAATTTTCCAATCTGCACAATAGGATGTGTAGTATCATCACCAGTCTCCACAAATCCTGGTTTTTCCATTTTTCTTGCATCCTGCATCTATTCTGCATGACCTGTCATGTGGTTTGATGCACCTGAGTCAACATACCACACATCGTTGCTTTCTTCTGCACTTGTCACAGAATTGGTCATGTGCTACACCATAAAAAAATGCTCATTTCTGTCATCATCACCCTGTCTACTAGAAGATGCATAATTTCCTTGTTGCAATTTTCCATTCATGATGTCATTCTACTTTTTATAGAAATCTTTAGCCATATGACCCATTTTACCACATTAGTAGCATTCAACATTGCTGTTTGCATTTTGCCCTCTTTGCTATCCACCACGATCTCTTTGGCTCCCCCTGCCCTCTAGAGTTACCACGTCCTCCTCCATAGGACTGGTTTTCTTGAGTTTGCTGCATATTCTGATTTCTACCACGGCCTCCAGATCGGCCTCCTCTACCTCTGCCTTTGCCTCTTCCAACATTTGAGTAGAAGACAACTTCTTTTGAAGTTCCTCCTGAAGAAGATGCACCACCATTTCTCTGCTCCTCAAAAATTAGAAAAGCAATCAGCTCCTCAAAATCAGGAAATCTTTCATGGACAGAAATGGATGTTTGGAACTGTGCATAATCCTTTCCTAGACCATTCAAGGTCACAGAAACTAAATCATCATCTTCCACTGGCGACCCAATGGAAGCAAGTGCATTTGTAATCTTCTTCACCTTCATGTGGTAGTCATTGATGCTCATACTTTCTCTTTGCACATGGTGCAACTCTTGCTTGAGCTGCATTTTCCTAGCTTGCATATTTGTGCTATACATTTTTGACAAAATATCCCATGCCTCCTTTGGCGTACTTGCATCCTGAATATGCACAATCATAGAGTCTGAAATACTGACAGACAGCCAGTACATAACTTTTCTGGCTCTCTCATGCCATCCTTTAAATGTCTGCATTTGCTGTTGATTGGAAACATTAGGAAGAATTGGTTCTTCTTCATTTCCTGCAACAAATTCCCAATATCCTTTTCCCATAAGGAAATTCGTCATTCTAAACTTCCATGCTTGGAAGTTGTTCTTGTCAAGCTTTTCAATGACAATCTGTGAAAGAGAATCAGACGCCATTATAGAACACTGCAAAAAATTCTGTCACTGCAAAAAACACAGCTTCAGCCTCACAAGGGCAAATCTGCAAAACTGACGAAAGTAGTATTTGACCACACAGTCACTTCCTAGTGACGATTTTGTATCAACAGGCAACAAGGATGATTCTGTAACTCCCAAAGTCTCTACGCATAGGCATACGATGCAATTTCTATGGTAACTTTTCACCAACCTGTAGAACAGTGGTCGCACAGCAAAAAATAGGGCCTTTTCCTGAGTGCGTGTGAAAAACTTCCACCTCCAAAACAGGCCCTGAAATGGCCTCAAATCAAAAAAATAGGGCAACAAAGGGCTAAAGCCCACTCTCGCAGTATATACTGCCCTCTTGCTGGACAGTAAAGGGCGTCTCAATCTGAGACAATGCACTCTTGCACTTTCCGGCTGTGCTACCTATAGAGACTTGCTCCCAAACTCGAAAAATGAAAGCAACACTGGTCACGAGAACATCGCGAACTTGGTTTGCTTTCTTGAGCTCCTTACCATGAACCAGGCTTTGATACCATGTCAAGATTGTGGAAGAGAAGGAAGGAGTCTCACTTGTAGCTTTCTCATTTGCACAATGGGGGAATACACACAAAGGTGGAGGCTGAAAACAGTTTTCGTCTTCTTAGTTGTGTAAGCAAAAAAGAACTCTAGTACAGAGAAATAGAAGAATCCTATATATGGGTCTCAAACCAAACTCAACTAACTAAGGTGGCATACTAACTGAGCCACGAACTAGAGTAGATAAGGATAGCTATCATCTAGCTATTATTCATGGGCGGTGTACCAACTTCATCTGCAGCTAACAAGTCGGTGACATAAATGCACAACGGTCACCTTGGCATATCACGAGTGGGGCTCAATATCTCAACACTTAAATCATTCCAACCTCATATAGAGTATTAACTACTCTTCACAACCGCCCCCTGGAAGAGCACATCAATGGACACCCTTACCTTGATTGCCTATTGATTGAGGAGGAGCTACATATTGCTAGCCGTGGTGCCTCCGGTGACTTCCTAACAGATGTTCTCACTTACATTATACATGTTGGCACTCGCCCTTTTGATCTCGATCGTGTAGCTCAGTTAGAGTACAACCCCAAATTCTACACTTGGTTCTTATGCCAGTAACTCCTAAGACCCATTGCAGAATGTCCTCAACCTCCAAAACCTTCAATCCTAGGAAGGATTCTTCTCAATCTGGGAAGGGAAGGGAAGTGAAGTGAATCAATTAAAACCAATGAAAATCAAGCAAAATGCATAAGCACGTAAACAATGAGTGAGGTAGGAAAATGTCAAGAGAACTTTGAAATAAAGGGAAAAAAGTTAAAGCTGGAAGGGAAGACTCCACATTGGATAGGATTTTAATGCTTTCATTCAATAACATATAGAGTCTTTCTTTTAGACTATGACTTTTCTTGCGAATTGTTAATGCAAAAGCACTAATGGAAACTTGGGATTATGATGATAGGAACAAAAGATGTTACAGCAAGACCGTGCCCACTGACTTCTGTTCACGGAAGAGGAAAGAGCGTAGTACAGCATCACTCTTGAGAGCCGCGCCTACAACCAACTAAAGTTCTGAACGATCCACAACATAGAGGGTTTGGTGGCCAAGGAGGAAGCGGCCAGGAGAGTCATTGAAAAATGCAACTTCACCAAGTACCTCGAAAAATTTGCACAAGAACCTGACCACACAAAGTGTGTAGAGTTTCTCAGGTCTTGTTTACCGTAGCACAGAGGATCGAAAAATGGAGCAGAGGTGCGGAAAAATGGAAGAAGAAGATAACCAAAAGGGCACAGGACAAAGGAAGGAAAAGGTGCCTTGGATGGAGGTCAGACCCTAAAAACTTGAATGACAATCTCTCCAGAAGGCCTCAATATCGCCTCGAGGAAAGAAAAGAGTAAAAGTGTGCCATTAAATGTGAAGGCAATGCCAAACCCTTGTAAAAAGAGTGTCAGGCTCACTCCTGTGCAAATTGTATGCATTAGTTGGGAATGGGATAAGTTAGAAAGGTGGAAAATAGAAAAAGAGGGCCTAGGCTAATGGTGGACCATGTAAAAAGTGGGGATGACCGCCCAAAAAGTAGGGCATGTATATAAAGTTCAAAAGTGAATGAGAAGCTCATTCTTGTGTGTGGCGAAAGCTTCTTCTTCTTCTTCTCTTGTTTCTTGCCTTCTTGCTTGTGCTTGAGCGAGGGATTGAGGGAGTGTGAGGGAGTGAGTGTGTGAAAGTGAGGGATCGTGGAGAAGAAACTCCCCATCTTCTCGCTTCATCTTCTCTTCTTCTCTTCTCTTCTCTTTTCTCGCGCGGCTATGGAGGATGGAGCTTGATGGAGAGGGCTTGAGCTTGCTTGAGCTTGCCGCAAGGATCATGGAGCTACTGGAGTGCAAGAGAGATGAGGAAACTTGATCAAGCATCAAGGTAAGCTCACTACACCCGTAAGATAGGCATTGCGCGTCGGTTATATGAGAGGTAGCCATGGCTGCTCGGCTTGAAACGCTTGATCAATAAGCAGTACGTAGGTCTTGGGGTAGAGTTCCGTAGCTTTCCTCTATTTTGGTTCTATTTTTGGGACCGATAGAATCAAGCCTTGAGCGCCACGCGCATCGAATCGAGCATAGAAGTAGGGTTTACAGCCCAAACCGATGCTTGAGATAGTTAGGATATTTAGGAGGTTCTAATCCTTGGAGCAAGTAAGTATTTTGATTTGTTGTTGAATAGTAGAGTAGGACCATCCATCTCCATCTCTAGTTTTGATTTTTATTGCATTAGGTTAAGATTAGGATAGGAAAAAGTAGGAAAACACAAGGGTTCTACTGCTGCTAGAAACAGGGAAATAGGGGCACAGAATCAGATTTCTGGCTGGAAGAGTGTGACGGATTAACTTCTAAGGTTCCAGCAGGTTGGGATGGGGCAATAAGAGGCCCAGGGAACCAGGAGAGACCACATTTGACATTTTGCCTTGTGAGAAGAGAGTGAGCTTGAGAGTCAAGGAGAGAGAGAGAGAGAGAGAAAGAGAGAGAGAGAGCTATGGGGAGACATTTGAAGTGCCGATCGATTTGAGCGCCACAGTGATTCTAGGTATGCTTGGCAGTTCCTTGTATTGTTTTGCACCTATTTGGAAGGCACATGATGATTCTAGGGAGTAGGCATTGACTTGGAAGCATCGCACGCAACCCGCGGACCGTCATTTGTGCCGTCGGACAAGTCCGTTTGACTCCCAGAATAGGACCGCTCAATTTCTGGAGTCGAACCATCCGACTCCAAGAATCGGACCACCCTGTCCAATTCGATTCCCAGAATCGAACACTCCTAGAATCGGACCACTCCTAGAATTGGACCACACCTAGAATCGGACCCAGTGCCAAAATCGGACCACTTCGTCCGACTGTTATAATCAGATCTGGTGTCAAAATCAAACCACGTGTCCTAGTCTCGGATTTGGACCACTCAACCCATTGCAGTAGTCGGACCTCCCCTATCCGACTAGGGAAATCAAACCAAAGTAGAATTTGACCACTATTCCTAGTGTGAACCTCGGACCAACCTGTCCAATTCCCAGGATCGGACCAAACTGTCTGATTCCCAGAATCGGACCAACCTATCCCACAGCCCTGGCCACCTTGGTCACATCTTTGATCCCCCAGGGAACCCAGTTTAGCCTTAGAAGCCAGAGGACAGACAGGATGCCCGAGGATTTACCCCGAACAGCTAGACACTAAGCAGACCAAATTTAGAATTTGATTTAACGTTCGGCGACCAGCCAACCAACCAACCTTGAAGCAGATTAGAGAATGCAGTAGGGACTTTCAGTAAAACCTTAGATCTAGAAGCTACATCAAGCTACGAACGTGAGGGGAAGAGTGGAGTTTGCATTGAGCATTTCGTGCATCCGCACCTCACTTTTTGATTTCATCACCTAAGGTGCAGTACAAGAAAAGGAAAAGCATGTTTTCGCACTGAGCACTAAAAAGCACGGAGCACAACTTGTGAATAAGATTGATGACTGCTTTCAATAACAAGGAGCTCATCAGGAGACATAATAACATCAAGGAACCCACTACTAGGAGAAGATCCCAAAACATAATTGGGTGCTTGAGAGCCCCATCAGTAGGACCTTAAAGAGCACACGAAGGTCCAGAAGGTGACAACATAGAGGATCGGACACTGTCGGAGCTACTCAAATTGATCAACGACCTCGTGGAGCTGGAAGTGGGAGCAATGTCAGGATCACGAGGCAGACAAGGAGAGGACCGACTGGACTTGGGAGAATTCCCAGTCATAGTGCAGGAGTTAGTCAATGAGTATGACTTGTTGACTAGGACAGTATTTCAGGGCAGGCCAGTAGAGGAAGTGGTCGCAAACCTAGAAGAGGAAAGAAAGGCGATCAGAAAGGCACTAGAGAGCATAATTGCCTATAACCACGAGCAAAAGGCTAGGAAACTCCAACAAGATGTAGACATGTACGAGGCCCTGGCTGGTGTAACCAAAGCAAGACCAAATGCAGAGAAAGAGCGAGCAGTAGAGGCTGACTTATCATTAAGTGAACTTGTAGCCAAGTGACTCATGGACAACACGTCCTCTGAGCAGAGCACAACAGCCTTGGCCACAGCATTACTATGAGAAATGCGGGATCTAGAGCATGGCAAAGGTGGAACCTATGGAGGATGGAAGGAGAAGTGTGGACTCATGATGGAAAAGACACTGTTTGTTACACAAGTGAATTAGGTTCCAAGATTGAGACTTGGACTCATAAACACAGTCTTGTGTATGTGGACAATGACATTGACACTTCACTGAAAAGAAAAGAGTACAATCATTGCATTAAGAAAAGGAAGCAAGTACAATGCTTTATAGGAAAGTAGGAAATTGCAGTAAGCACCATTGTGCATATGGGATAGGTTAGCCTGCATATCCTTGACCCTAAAGCTCCATACAAAGAGGCTGTTTTGTTGAGTGTGATTGCTGATTCTCAACACCCCTCCTCAATCACAACTAGAAAGGCACAAAGTGTGTAGAGGCTGTAATGAGAACCACTTGCAAAGTGTGGGCACACCACAAACATGGTAGACACCAGAGGCTATTGCAGAAAAGGCTAAGTGTGGGCACCAAAACATGATGGACATCCAGAGGCTGTAACAGGGGCCTCACAAAGTGTACAGGGACTGTAATGCCAAGTTACATAAGGAGTTTACAAAGCTTATGGCAGAAAGCATTAGGGTAAGGAAGTACAAGGCTTTTAAAACAGTCTATCAGAATTATGAGAGTACAAGGACTGATGAGTCTTGTCCTTCCGATCCTGGTGGTCTTCATCTTCATCTTCTTCTTCCTTTGCTCCATTTTCTTCTTCTTCTTTGACTACAACTAGATAGGCCTTTTGGGATCTCTTTCTTGTGTGGCAGAACTTCTCGGTGTGTCCGATCCTTTTGCAGAAGTCACAGAAGAGTTGATCCTTCTTGCCTTTGTACCTGTTGCCAACATATAATGCATGCTCATCTCTAGAGGTACTTGGTTCTTCCTTAGTTTTTAACTTCTTTTCCTCTTCTAACAGTGATGCCTGGATATCAACAAGTTCAGGATTTGGCATGTTGATTAAAGTTGTTGATACATTATTATATTCAGGAGGCAAGCTCTTAAGTAGAACACCGATGCAAACATCTTCATCCATTTTAATGTTGATTCCTGCAAGTTGGGTTAGGAGTCCTTCCATATAATTAAGATGTGTGGCAAGTGATGTGCAGGACTTCATTTCAAGTCTGAAGAACTCAATCAAGAGACCATACTTTGATGATTTAGATTGTGCACCGAATAGGGTGTCAAGTCTTTTCCATGTATCCTGTGAGGTCTCACAGTTATCCACATGGTGGATATAACTGTCGTCTAGCTCCAGTTTGATAATGGCCTAGGCTCTGTCATCATTCTTTTGCCAAGTAGTTGCAAGGTCCGCATCCCGAGGTTTCTTCTCTTTGCCATTTGTGATGGCCCAGAGACCCTTTTTCATCAAGATGAGCTTGATGCGGGTTTGCTAGGTGTGAAAACCAACTCCTTTGAATCGAGCATTTGGAGAGTCTTTTCCCATGTTAGACTTATGGAAACAGTAGCAAATCAACTTCAGACTTATTAGATTTGAGCAGCAGAAGAGTTGGTTGAGAGACACAAGTTCTAAAAAACACTAACTGAGTGTCAATGAATATCAAATTTGCAAAGTCCTTTACTCTTTTTAAATCCAAGTGTAATCTTCCCCTTCTTGATTTGATGCTGATACCTTCAAATCTGAGTGACAGAACTTCAAAGAGTATTGCTCAGTGATTAAAATCACTGTTGATAACTTCAGTGAGAGAAACAGTGAAAAATGTCAGAATTTTGAAGCTTTGGCTATGGCTTTTGCATTAGGGTTTCTGGGGGAATGTCAGTCAGAGGGAAAAGGAAAATGTAAGTGACTATGTTACTCATGTGCGTGATCTCTTCAAGAGGATCCCTACCAATAAGCGACCTAACGAGAAGGCTGTGTCTATCGTGTTTATAAATGGAATTCGAAGCGAGGAGCTCTACAAGGATTTGGCTAGTAACTCCACTCTACACAGAGACGTGTTAGCTAGAGTTTTTGAAGAGGCAATAAGGGTGGACAATCAGCTTAGGGAGTGAAGCATGAGGAATGCCAGTTGGGATAGTACAAGCCAGAGAGCTCTAGAGCGGACAATAGATTTGGGAGAGAGAGAGAACTCTAGCATACGGGATAAGGGAAAAGGAGTTGACCAAGGCCAAGAGCTAGCTAAGGTGAGAATGGAGCTAGCACGATTGCAAGAACAGATGAGGAAGCCTGTGCGGTTGCATGTGTGGTGTATACATTGTGGCGGAAACCACCTCCCAATAGAGTGCCAAGATGTTAGATCTAGGTCGTACTCGAATTGCGGTAGGTTCGGTCATGACACATTGCATTGCAGATTGCCAAGGAGATTCCCATATGTGCAGCAATACAACCCTCCATACTTAGGCAACATGCCACCTAACCTCTTTGGTAGGGGAGCCCAGCTGGCACTTCCAGTACCAAATGACACAAGACCGGCCATTCCTAGGCTAGAGATAAACCCAACAGGCATACCCAGACCACCAAGGCCCTATGTAACCCAACTATCAAGTGACACTCCTGTTCACTATATGGAAGAACCTAGTGAAGAGGAAACCTATGTGAACCCATACATCTCCTATGATGAGGAAGGCAATCCAGTCCTGATGGACTATCGACCAGTGTCGGTAATGGCGCTAGGTAGAGGAAGGGGCAGAGGCTTTGGAGGACCAAGCCAAGATTTAATATCATGCTAGACTTGCGGTCATCCAGGACATATTTCATCATGCTGCCCAAAAAGGGAATAGGCAAACAAGGACAAAGCTGACCTTCGATGCACTGATTGTGGAATCACACACCTATTTCCTGACTGTCCTAGATAGAAGCCATCAACTAGTTCTGCCAACATGCCCTCCGTACCCTTGGGGCTGTTCGGTGTGGAGACCTTTGGCAGTGAGGATACGCCCATCCCACTGCCTGTCATGATGCGAGCACAGAAAAAGCAAACATGCATCTCATTGCTTGGGCCAAGTAACCTGGATGCAGCCTCGTTGGGAAAGAAAAGTCAGAGGAGAAGGAGAAAGACAATAGACGCAAAGATTACCCTTAAGACTGAGGGAGCTACAACTCTAGTGATAGAAAGGAGGGTCACTGATGCAGAGGTAGAGACCTCAGCTCCTAAGACAACAGATTTAGGGAGTGCCAAGGTAGGGGAATACCCCCACCCCAGACTTCAACTCGAGGCTATAGCCAAAGTCAAGGAGTGTGTCAAGGATGCCCAGTAACACCTTAAAGATGTATTACCCATACTGGAAGATCGAATGGAAGACCTCTCTAGTGTGAGCACACCCGTTTCACCATCGTGACATCAATCAGGGAACACACCCACACCACGTGAGATGCCACAGACGCAAGACCAAGAAGAAGCTTGTGAGCAAGCTAACCAAGACATATGGCCAAAGAATGCTGACCAAGGAGGAAGCCGACCACCCAGCAACCTCCTCACCACTTTAGTAACCACCCCAATAATCGTGAGCCTAGGAGATTTGCTTCGGCAGCACCCTCCCTTATGGCAAGAATTAAGGCACTAGGTGGAGGGAAAAGGGGAGCATATTACTACTGACTTGCAAGAGCAGGACATAGTCACGCAGATTCCAAGCCTAACGCTACACTCAGCTCCAAGGTCACTAAACGTCAATGCTTTCTGGGAAGGCATAGAGATGCATACAGTCTTACCCATCTTAGCCTTGGGGGATGCAACATGAAAAGGAATCATAGACATAGGCGCTGGGGTCAGTGTCTTGAGCCATGCAGCTCTACAGGCTTGGGGAAACCCACCTGTGGAAGCGGCTAGTTTCAATGTTACATTGGCCAATGGAATGAAGGTCAGACCATTTGGGGTCCTAATAAAGAACTGGCCAGTGAAGGTCGCAGGAGTGCACTTTTTTGTGAACTTCATTGTCATGAAGGGAGTGGACTACGACATACTGCTAGGCCAACCCTAGATGAGGAACATGCGAGTTATTAAAGATTGGGGGAACAATCTCATCTTCTTGGGGAATAGAACAGAAGCGGTGAGGGTTGAGATGGACACCTGGAAGACTACCCCAGCTGACCTCGATGCTATCTCAACCATGCTAAAAGATGATGCATAGGCAAGCAAACCCTATGGGTCATTGACCAAGTACATCCCTTGCCCTAAGGATGAGCAAGATTGGATGCATGTCTTGGAAATCATTGACCTACTATTCTCAGATGAAGAAGAGCTGTATAGGCAAGCTGCTAAATCACCAAGCATGCCAGTAAAGGAGCCCATCCTGCCACTCTGCATGATGGCAAGAAGCTCACGTGACCCAGGGAAACTAGTCTCATTTCATATCCCCACCAACAAGCTCGAGCTTCAAGAAATCATACAGTGCCTAACCGATAAACTGAAGGGCAATATGGCTGCTAATCTAAAACCCTTAAGTGATCTCTTGGCTAGGCATGAGTGGAAATGGACCAAAATTCACGATCTTAACTTGTTATACAATTGGGCTTTATTCACTAATGAAGAGGATATTGGAGAGGAAAACCTGGGGGATGACGAGCAGTCAGAGAGGCAAGATTCCGATGATGAGGGGTACGATGACTGTCGCTCTATTAGGGATGAGAGTGAAGAAGAGTTAGACACGATAGAATATGACACTGAGGGGAGAGCAATCGAACAGATCAAGGCAGACTCTAGACCTAGAAGAGAAAGGGCAGGCTGGAATGAAAAAGGAGTCATGCTGATGGAGTGCAATAGGTCCTAGTTGGAGCACATGGGAGCCATGGATTATAAGCAGGCAAGGGTGGCGCAGCATTGGTAGTTCCAGTACTGAAGACGGATTCACCTACTGAATTACGACCCCTTGGTGAAACTCCTTCCTCAAGCGAGGGATGTGAGTTTAACTTGGAGTCTGAAGTCAGTACAGAGAGTGATCCCAAAATACCCCAACCCTCTAAGGTCAGACGCATCAAGGGGGACTTGCCAGTCCACCTAAGGCACAAATGGCTAAGGGAGGAGGCCAGGAAGCAAACTAAAGACTTAGAAGCAGAGAGGCAAAAGAAGCCGCAGGATCTCCCCAAACGCTTCACAAAGTTTAAGAAGGGTGATAGAGTGGTGATTTTGCTAGGAGCAAAGAGATAGGGGCAAGCCAGTGAACCAATTGAGGGACCCGCCAAGGTCAAGGAAATCGACCTGGCAGGGGAAGGCGAGAAGACTTGACTTGCATTCATCGCTGACGACCTAACCAAGGATGAGGAGGATAGACTTGTTGCTCTCCTACGAGAGTATGTCGATGTGTTTGCCTAGTCCTTGGAGGAACTTAGAGGAGCCGATCGTATGGTTGTGACACATAATATCCCAATGGTTCCAGATGCGGTGCCAACAAAGGAGCGACCTTACCCTATGAATCCCAAACACGCCCATGCAGTGAAGGAAGAAATCGATAAGCTCATGAAGGCAGGATTTATATATGAGATTGAGCACACGGATTGGGTATCGCCCATAGTGATCATTATGAAAAAGAACGGTAAAATTTGAGTGTGCATGAATTACAAGAAAGTTAATGCTGCTACGAAGAGGGATAACTACCCCTTACCGTATACCGAGTGCATGTTGGGTGGTAGGCAAAGAAGCCTATAGCTTTCTGGATGGCTTCTCTGGCTATAATCAAGTGCAAGTGCACCCTAACGACAGACTGCCTTCACCACGGAGTGGGGTGTATTCGCCTACATCGTTATGCCTTTTGGGCTAATGAATGCGCCTGCAACCTTCCAACGATTAATGTGCACCATCTTCAAGGATATGCTTAGACGCGAGTTAGAGGTGTTCGTGGACGACTTATGCATACACTTTAGTTGGGCCGAACACTTAGAAAAGTTGAGAGCTGTCTTTGAACGGTGTCGGTTATACAACCTCTCGTTGAACCCCTTAAAGTGCCAGTTCTAGGTAAAGCATGGATGTATCCTAGGGCACGTAGTGTCAAGGAATGGCATTGCTACCGACTTCTCAAAAGTCAGGGTCATTGTCGACCTACCACCACCCATTAACTACAAGGGCGTTCATTGTTTCTTAGGCCATACGAGATACTACTAACACTTTGTACTGAATTATGCGCTAATTGCTAGACCATTGAACAAGCTGCTAATCGTATTCGAGTGGACTGAGGAATGCCAACATGCATATGAACAGTTGAAGAAATCTCTCACCACTGCACCAATCTTATGAGCCCCAAACTGGAGTATAACATTCGATGTACACATAGATGTGTGGGCATCTTCGCTCAACCGCCAAGACCCATGGACCGCTTATTGCTTCAAGCATTTCAAGCGAGCTCTAATGGCTATCTCTCACCTAGCCAACACGCTGTCGATCCTATGAGTGTAGTGAGCTTACCTTGATGCCGATACGAATTGCCTCCTATCTCACACACCCCGGTAGCTCCACGATCCTAGATGCGAGCTCAAGCATCCTCAAGCCTCCTCCATCTCCAAGCTCCATCCTCCATAGCCGCACATGCAAGAAAAGAGAAGAGAAGAGAAGAAGAGAAGAGGAGATGGTGAAGAGCTTCACCCTCTTGATCCCTCACTCTCACACACTCACCCCCTCACACTCTCACACTCCCTCTCTCAAGAGAACACACAAGAAAGAAGATGAGGAGAAGAGAAGAAGAAGAGAGCTCTTGTTAGCCACACACCAAAAGAATGAGCTCTCATTCACTTTTTGAACCTTATATATATAAACCCTAAAATCCCATGGGCACCCATCCCTTTTTTACATGACCGGCCCTTGTGGCAAGGTCTTTTTTCCATTTCCCTCTTCTAGCCTTATGCCTCTAGCTCACACCCGTCTAGTATTTTACAATTGGCACAACAGGGAGCCTTGCTCTCTTTTACAAGAGTTTTCTGAGTTTTTTGAGGTGCCCTTCATTTAAAATTGCACTTTTTGCCCCGGCTTAGCTTTGGAGGTCGCCTGCATGTCTTTGCTCTTTTTCCATGTTTTTTCTGCTTTTTTCTTCCTTTTTCCGCCAGCTCAACTTTGGGGTTAACATTACCCCCTCCTAGACGGGTGCCAGTCCCATGGCACTTTTGTGTTATTGGAGGTTGGCAGGAAATTGGCCAAGTGGTGCAATGGTGAGGACCACTTGGAGACTTAGGTGCTTGTGGGAACTATGAAATTTTTGACAGAGGAGCCAAATGGGTATTGCGTGGTTGACGGGGCCGCCGAAGTCGGTGGTTTGTTTCTTTCTCTGATGTTTGAAAGGAGAAGGTGCGGTGCTGTTCCTAAGGGGAGTGCTTACCTCATCGTGTTAGTGCATTGTGCTCGTGCTAGTGGAATGGGAAGGTGGGTCTACTAATCGCAAGCGAGCCTGGGTGATGTCCCACACTTGAGGACCCCATTTGTGCCAAGGGAGGTGCAGTGCAAGTGGCTTAGGGTGATAGGTCTAACCATAGGAGAGTGTTACCTCCCTAGGTATGTCCTGCCCTTGATGTGTCCTAAGCATGAAGTGGGTGAGCAAAAGGGCTAGGGGGTTGGGAGTGGAGCCGGCCGACCGAAGCCACCGGACACGCCCAACTTAAGAACCCCTAGGTGCAGTGATTGTGCTTTATGTGGTGGTAAGTGCTTCTACAAGTGGGTGATGTTGTCCAGTCAGTGTTTTTCGTACTGTTCTTTCCCCCATTTTTAATTTTTGTTACAATAGTGGAATGATAGCCATGCCTAATTTTCTTCATCTGAATGAGGGGGGGAAGGGGATCGAATGGATTTGTGCAAAAATTAGTGGCTTTGCATGTATCCTTTCATATTCATGCGGACATGGAGAGAGGTAGTGGAGAGGAAGGGGTGATTACACCTAGTAAACTGGCTATCATTCATGTCCTCTAGTAGGGCTAGGCAAAAGGAAGGGAGTAGGCTAGCTCTCATCATTAGGCATGCCATAGCGCAGCTATCAATAGCATTGGGATAAAAAAAAGAGGGGGGGTAAGCCATTCTCTTGCAGCGTCGGATCTTGCTTGAGTAGTAGCTTAAGAAGCCTAAGGTAATTACATGTAGTTATAAAGGCGGGATCTAGACAAGAGGAGAAGTCTGTGAGAAAGCACATCATGGAGTTACTTAGGCTTCCTAAATAAAAAAGGAGGGCATTCTCAAAGGAGGTGGCATTAGAGTTGTAGATGATGGGGAAGTCATGCCACCCATGGAGGGTGGCAACAAAATCCACACCTACCCTACGAGGATACGCCATGAATGTGGGGTCATTCCTCTCGTAAGGTAGGGTGTTGCAAAATGCCATCTAGGCAAGCATGTTAATATCGCATATTTCCTTCTCCAGAGAGGTTGGCAGTTGTAGCCCCTTACAGTGTGTGGTACCTCGAACACCTTGTCTTGCCAGAACTCTGATTCCTCCATGCCCCACAGAGTGGGGGTCTTTGCCCTGTCTTCTAGCCATTTTTGGCCCAGTCGACTGCCAAGCCGCGATCACCTCCTCCATTACCTTAATTGGCAGGACCCTTCTCAGGCTGCTAGGCATAAGGAAACTGAAAAAAAAAAGGATCCTTTTCAATTTCCTGTTGTTCCCAGATCACCAGCTCCGCGTGGAATTGCGTTGGGAGGTCATCGGGGCATGGTGGGAGGGAGGCGGATGGCCGCATGACTGGTTTGCCTTGCAACTGCCTTCTGGCTTCTTCCTCTAATTTTCTTCGTCACTCCTTGAGCGTGGTTTGTCTATTCGGGGCTGGCTTGAGTTGTTGTTGTTCCTGATCGTGCAACGAGGGGGGTTGTGGGATTATTTCTTCTTTGGTTCTTCTTATGACGAATTCAATGTCAGTGTCCTCCCCTGCCGGTCGTCTAGTTGTGCCCCTTCCTCAAAGCCGAATGCATCCACCTCCTGGGGGGTTAGGCTGGCCAATAACAGGTACTTTTGTTGTTCTTCTAAGCCCAGCCTAACCTCCATAAGTTGGGGTGGCATCTGTAGCCCCGCATGCAGTGCTCTGCATGCGATGCTCAGTTTGTTCTACACCACCTCCAACGACTCCTTTCCCTCCGGCCAGGTTGTGTCCAATAATGTGTTAAGGAAGGCCTGTTGCTAGGCAGTGAAGGCTATCTGGACGGCGTCGGCTTTGCTTTCTGCCAAGATTTTTTCTTTCTCCACCAAGGCAAGGTGCCGCGTCAGTGCCTTCACCCATTTCTCGTTTTGCGTGGCCCATTCCTCGGCCCTTTTGCTCATTCCTTCCATGCTCTCCCCCTGCTTTTGTGCTAGGGTTACGAGCTTCTGCTCCTGGGCTCTGAGTTCTTTGCTCATATTCTCGTGTTCTTTCCTTCCGAGGTGTAGTTGATCAGTCATGGACTTGATCTCTTTTCGTTGTTGCTCCCTCTCTTGTCTTCTCTCCTCTTCTTTGGCACTTAGTTCCTCCATCATTTGCTCAATGGCGGCGGTTCTTGCCTCCAGTTTCCTATGTTGCATCAAGAGGAGCTTATATTCCTGCTGCATTTGTGCAAGTTCTCGATTTTCGTCCTTAAGCCGTTGTTTGTAGCTTTCCTCCATGTCTTCTTTTGCTTTCAATTCTTGCTTGAGGTCAAATATTTGTTGTTGTTGCATGACTATGATGCTGGTTTTCTCCAGTTGGAAGGCGGCCACTGACTCTTTCTCTGCCACCAACTCATCCACTGCCACTCTCTTTTCCTCCTTCACCCTCTCCAATTGGGAGAGCAGCTCGGTGACGTATTCATTGTAACTGGCTGGTGGCATCATTGTTGCATGGGTGGGGGTGGTTGAGGCCTCCACATGTGGACGCTTCTGGTCTTGCCTCGAATCTGCATCCGTAGCTGGCCTTTTTGGCCCCGTGGCCATGGTTTCCGTGCTCTTCCCTTGGGCCATTTCTTTACTGATGAAGTATTGCATCCAAGCCACCGGATTGGAAACTTCCAAGCTGGTGGGGATGCTAGGGGTGAGCATCGTGGGTTCAGTGGAGGGTGTCATGAGGGTGGGGATAGGATGGAGGGGTGCTTTGCCTTTGCCTTCCAGGACTGTGGGCGGCATAGCTTCTGGTGCCTGCGCGCTAGAGCTAGGCCCTTCTTCCCTCAGCCGGTTCCAGGATTTTGGATCATCCACCTTGCATTGTTGCTCAATGGACCAGCGTGTGGCCTCGGCCAAGTACTCTTCTTCTTTTCTTCTTAACTCCTCTTCTTCCTTCGCAGCTCTTCTTTGCCTTTCTTTTTTGGCCTTTTTGTATTCTTCCTCTAGTTTCTCTTTTTCTTCTTGCTCTTCTTTTCTTCTCCTTTTAGCCTCTTGCCTTGATGCCTTTTTAGCCTGCTTGACTTTCTTTGTTGTTTCTTCTTCTTCGTGCTTCCTCTTCCTCTCTCTCTCCTCGGCCTCCCTGAGGGATTGTCTTTTTTCTTTTTCCAAATCTTCCTTCTCCTTCTTGCAGCCTTCATCTAATTTTTTTTTCTTATGTGCTGCCTTCTTCTTGGTTTCCTTGACTTGCTTTTTGCTTGATTGCTCTTCTTGCCCCTGTCCTTCCTTATCAGTCTCAATCCTGTCGCTTGACCTCTCCTGGTACTTATGAGGGGATGACCTGTCAGGCGTTTCCCCTTCCCCCTCTTCTGCATCCTCCGTCTCTATCATGACCTCCTGGATGAGCGCTGTTAGGATGCTTTCGTAGGCGATGAATGAGGCTTTGGAGGAAGCCTTCTTTCTTTCTGTGGCCTTAGACGCTGGGGATTCTCCTCCTACGGGCATGCTTTCTAAGGCCAGTGCTCTAGCCGCCTGGTCGATTGTTTTGCACACATAGTCGTTCCAATCCACTTCATGCAGGGTATGAGCCGCCACATTCTCCAGTACTGGCACACTAATTCGATGCATCAATGGTTTGTAGCGCTGGTTGGAAAAGAGCGCATGTATCAGTTTTGCTTGCAATCTGGTTTCTACATCGGGGATATCTTGGATGCTGATGCCGTCGTTTGTCAGCTCGTCCTCCTTTCTCATCCCCAGCATGGCGTACACATTTCTCTTTTGCTTCTTTTTCATTTTTGGTTCTAGTCCTAGTGCCTTTTCCACCAAGGCGGGGGTTAAGCGAACCAACACTTGCTTGGCATTCTGTCCCCTTCCTATTGTGACGATGCCGCATTCGTTGTCGGGATTGTAAGACCTGAGAAATTCCACACAGTTTGTGTAGTCGAGTTCTTGTACGAATCTTTCCAAGTACTTGGTGAAGTTGCAGTTTTCAACGTCTCTCCTGGCCGCCTCTTCCTTGGCCACTAATCCTTCTATATTATGAATAGTTCAGAATTTTAATTGGTTGTAGGCGCGGCTCTCCAGGGTGATGCTATACTGTGCTCTCTCCTCTTCGGTGAATGGAAGCTGATGGGCACGGTCTTGTTGCAATATTTTTCATTCCTATCATAAATCAAAATTTTCATTAGTGCTTTCCACATAGTAATTTGCTAATTGCTGAAAAAAAGAGAAACTCTATGCTTTTTGAATGAATTCATTAAGAAACACTGTAGATTTTCCTTTTCAGCCTTTGATTTTTTGCCCATTTTTCATAATATATGTTTATGTGTTTCACTAATTTTGATTTGGTTGGCCTGATTTGATTCACCTCACCCCCTCCCCTTCCAGCTTGAGAAGAATCCTTCCTAGGATTTAGGGTCAAAAGGGCAAGGGCGCTTGGCATGGTGGCGTAGGAGTTACTTGTGAAGGAGCCAATCATAGAACTGAGGGTTGTATTCTAAGTGAGCTTCGCGGTCTAGATCAGAGGGTTGAATTCCCACTTGTGTGACGTATGTGAGAACATCTGTTAGGAAGTCACTAGAGTTGACATGGCTAGCAACGTGTAACTCTTTCTCAGTCAACAAGCGGTCGAGGTAGGGGTGTCCTTTGATGTGTTCTCCCATGGGTCGGCCCCAAAGAGTGGTTAACACTCGATATGAGGTTGGTGCGACATATGTGGGGTTGTATTCCACTGTTTTGATAGCGCGGTGCTGCTCAGCGTTGGTCATTATGCGGCACCCTTCTACTTTCCATTGGAGCCTAAGAGTGTACCAATTCCTCAAGAATGGGGAGTCAGTATCAACAAGCTTTGAAAACACTGTGATTTCTTGATCAGTGAAGCAAAAGTGGTTCGATGATCGTACGTGATGAGGCATTGTTTAATGGCTTGCTCCTTGGAGATCTCGCTATTGAGCAAATCAGCAGCAGAGTGAGAAGCATTTGCAAATGCGAATTCAAAGGTCTCCCAGGAGCATGGCATGGTTTAAACTTCAATTGCAAAGGGTTCCTCCAATAGTCCCAAGTCCAAATGGTCGTAGCTTAGTGCTAGCGACATGAAGGTGGTGTCCAGTTGTTTAATGCATTCCACCACGTCATTCTCGGTGTCCTCAGCAAGGTCAGCGGCCAGCGCTAAAAAGGATTTGCGTTCATAGGAGGGTGTAAGACCGACGGGTGGTCGAGGTTTGCTAGAACTAGAGCCGATAAAGAGTTGCGGTTGGAAATGTGCTTGAGTCTGCGGTTGGGCTGCTTGGATTATGGGCAGATTAAGAGCAGCCACGACGGACATACTGCTGCATTCAGGGATGATTTGGGGAGTTGGGTTGACTTGGCCGGGTGATGACTCATGTGACGGAGTCTGTTGTTTGGGCCAATAGGCTTGTGTGACGTTCTCCGATTTAGGCGCGGATGAGTTGGATGGCCGTGGTTTTGGAGAGCACAACGGTGAATGGTTTAGAGGGTTTATGGGGCTTGGGTTGATCAAGCTTGAGAGCAGCGTTTGAGTAGTGCCTTTGGCCGTGTAGACCTTAGGAATCCACAGCCACCAGGTGTTGCCCACGTAGTAGCCTTGTGCATGCAAGAGGGTTTTAGGGACCCATCTTTGCTTGAGCATGTGGCACTTGTTGTGACTGTGTCCTGGCTTCCTAGATTTAGGGTTTTTGGTTTCATGAGGATAGGAGCGTTGATACCTAGGCAGTAGTTGCAGTTGCTTAGGCTGCCATTGAAATTTAGGCTATTGGGCCTTAGGTTTTGCCATTGTGGACTGTGATTCATGAAATCTGGGAGGTGGCAGTCACGCACTACCCCCCTCCTTGGAGTTGGTCATGGATATTTCTATCGGTGGTGTTGCGGATAGTGATGAGGTCGTGCACAGCGACTCCGTGCCTGCGTGTTTAGCATTTGGAAATACCTAAAAAATCATTGGGACAATCTCAGACTCGATAGAAACGGCGGCTCTGCACTTGCTAAGAAGTGCATAGAAATGGGCCCCATATGGGCTCAATTTCACATTAGTGGGTTGAAGTGGTGGTCTGCCAAGTTGAGTCCAATGATCGTGAGTTAAGACATTGAAGTCTGCTCCCTCGTTGATCAAGGCGTTAAAAGCGCATGTTTGTTTTGCAGTGACCATGATATGGATGAGTGGGAGGGTAGTACTTCTTGACACGACTGCCATTGAAGAAGCCTATGCCCTCACCGTCTAAGGTCTTAAGCTCGACATTGCCTGTGCGGCTGATCGCACGAACTTTGAAAGGTCCAAGACCTCTAAATTTCATTTTATGCTTATGTCCCTTAATTGAGTATAGAGGAGCACTAAGTCGCCTTGTTCAAAGTCGCACTGCTTGACATGCTTGTCAAACCAACTCTTGCGTTGGGCCTTCTCACATATAAGCGCATGGGTGGCTAGAAGGTGGGTCTCTGAGAGGCGCTCGAGTTCGACCAGGCATTGTGTCCATGCCTCCTTCCCTTCCCATCGTTCTTGAAGTGCTATTCTTAGGCTAGGAACGAAGAATTCTAATGGTAGAACTGCTTCAGTTCCATAGGTCAGCCTGAAGGGGGTTTGATTTGACAGTCGTTTTATAAGCTGTGTAGTAAGCCCACAGAGTTGCCATCAGCTTGTTGTCCCAGTCGCTGCATGAGGCTGAGACCACCTTGGTCAGGACATTGATAAGAATCTTATTTGTGGATTCTGCCTGTCCATTTGCCTAAAGGTAGTATGGCGAGGATTTGCGATGGATGATGAGAAAGGTGGATAGGAGATGCGCTATCACTTCGTTGATGAAGTGCGTGCCTTGGTCATTGACCAGTTTGATGGGGCAGGCGAATTGCGAGATCACCTGCTCCCATAAGAACTTGGCAGTTGTCCTAGCGTCATTTTTTTGTGTCGCTCTTGCCTCTGTCCATTTTGTGAGGTAGTCCGTGGCCACAATGATGTACTTGGCCTGTGAATACTGGGCCGCAGGACTGATGGGTCCTATGAAGTCAATTCCCCATTTTTCGAAGGGTTGTCATGCGATAACAGAGGTCAACTCCCTCTGATCCTTGCGAATTGGGACTTTTGTCCTTTGGCACTCATCACAATGCTTGACAAATTGGGATACATCGCGAAAAAGTGTGGGCCACCACAGCTGAGATTGCAACACTTTTTGTGCTGTCGTATCTCCGCTAAAGTGCCCTCCAGCAATGCTGTTGTGCACCTCCAAGAGCACATCGTGCATCTCATGTTCGCATACGCATCTGCGCAGCAATCCGTCTTGCCCCAGCCTATAGAGTTGGTGTATCCTTTCATATTCATGCAGACGTGGAGAGAGGTGGTGGAGAGGAAGGGGTGATTACACCTAGTAAACTGGCTGTCATTCATGTCCTCTAGTATGGCTAGGCAAAAGGAGGGGAGTAGGCTAGCTCTCATCATTAGGCGTGCCATAGCGCAGCTATCAATTGCATTGGGATCAAAAAAGAGAGGGGGCAAGCCATTCTCTTGCAGCGTCGGATCTTGCTTGAGTAATAGCTTAAGAAGCCTAAGGTAATTACATGTAGTTATAAAGGCGGGAGGAGAAGTCTGCAAGAAAGTGCGTCATGCAGTCACTTAGGCTTCCTAAATCAAAAAGGAGGGCATTCTCGAAGGAGGTGGCGTTGGAGTTGTAGATTATGGGAAGTCATGCCTGTTGAGAATCAGCAATCACACTCACTCAAACAGCCTCTTCGTATGGAGCTTCAGGGTCAAGGATATGCAGGCTAACCTATCCCATATGCACAATGGTGCCTACTGCAGTTTCCTACTTTCCTATAAAGCATTGTACTTGCTTCCTTTTCTTAATGCAATGATTGTACTCTTTTCTTTTCAGTAAAGTGTCAGTGTCATTGTCCACATACACAAGATTGTGTTTATGAGTCCAAGTCTCAATCTTGGAACCTAATTCACTTGTGTAACAAACAATGTCTTTTCCATTATGAGTCCACACTTCTCCTTCCATCCTCCATAGCTTCTGTCTTTGCCATGCTCTAGATCCCGCATTTCTCACATGGTATCAGAGCCCAGTTGGGCATGGCATTGCTTCTCTAGCCTCTCTTGATTCCTCTCAACCTCAATCTAGCTCAATGTCAGCTCATGACTTCATCTCCCAACTCTACTCTCACTGAAGCTTCCATGGCAGCCATAGCCAGCAGCACTCTGTTAGATTGAGCTGCTTATATCTCACTCCACAGGTCAAATATCTTGGAGCTTCCTTCTGGAAAAGTATTTCTCAACTCACAAAGCTTCCCTGTATCACATCAATCCAAGACATTAGACCATCTGGAGCTCAGCATTGTGAAAATTCTCAATCTCTACTCTGTGTCTGCCATAGCCAGACACGACCTACCTTACTTGGAGCTTCAATAACTCCTCAACCAGGCCATTTCAGCTCTTGATTTCTTCTAGGGAGTTGTTCTTCTACTCAAGGCGCTTCATCCTGGCACATGAATCGACGACATTGCTGTGCCCTGACCCCAGCATTGCGGAAATCGCGCAAACCTGTCCTGAACTGCGCCGAATCTGTTCGATGTGTCTGCGTGCTCCATACAGTCCACGATCTTGACGATTATCACAAGGCTTTGATAGCCCATGAAGTTAGCTTCCTAGGCATGTAAAATTTTTTGAAAATGATCAGGTATAGCTCGTGCAATGTTGAAAAAACTAGGCCCCTGTCTCAGAAACCCTAATTCCACCATAGCCAAAATTTCTCAAGCTTTTTTTTTCTCAGTTTTTCTTTCTCTTGACACTTAACCCAAGTCTTTGTCACTCTAATCCATTGACCCAGCATCAAATCAAGGAGGGGAAGGACCTGAGAAGATTGAAGAATGACCGAATGATCCCGAACAAGAAGAATCAAGCTCAACATCATCACTGATTTAGTGTGTTTTCACACTGTCACTAACTGTGTCTCTTGACACACTGCATTCTGCTCTTCTACTGATAAAATCTTAGAATTCTGGTGTTGATTTGCTACTGATCTTGCAACCTCAACATGGGAAAAGACTCTCCAAATGCTCGATTCAAAGGAGTTGGATTTCACACTTGGCAAACCCGCATCAAGCTCATCTTGATGAAAAAGGGTCTCTGGGCCATCACAAATGGCAAAGAGAAGAAACCTCGGGACGTGGACCTTGCAATTACTTGGCAAAAGAATGATGACAGAGCCCAGGCCATTATCAAACTGGAGCTAGATGATAGTTATATCCACCATGTGGATAACTGTGAGACCTCACAGGATACATGGAAAAGACTTGACACCCTATTTGGTACACAATCTAAATCATCAAAGTATGGTCTCCTGATTGAGTTCTTCAGGCTTGAAATGAAGTCCAACACATCACTTGCCATACATCTCAATTACATGGAAGGACTCATAACCCAACTTGCAGGAATCAACATTAAAATGGATGAAGATGTTTGCATCGGTGTTCTACTTAAGAGTTTGCCTCTTGAATATAATAATGTATCAACAACTTTAATCAACATGCCAAATCTTGAACTTGTTGATATCCAAGCATCACTGTTAGAAGAGGAAAAGAAACTTAAAAGCAAAGAAGAGCCCAGCACTTCAAAGGATGAACAAATGTTATATGTAAACAACAGATACAAAGGTAAAAAGGAACCGCTCTTCTGTGACTTCTGTAAAAGGACCGGACATACTGAGAAGTTCTGTCATGCTAGAAAGAGGCCCCAAAAGGCCTGTCTTGCAACTGTGAAAGAAGAAGAAGACCATGGACCAAAAGATGAAGATGAAGATGAAGATGAAGACCACCAGGATCGGAAGGACAAGACTCATCAGTCCTTCTACTCTCATAACTCTGATAGACTGTTTTAAAAGCCTTGTACTTCCTTGCCCAAATGCTTCCTGCCATAAGCTTTGTAAAACTCCTTATGTAACTTGGCATTACAGTTCCTGTACACTTTGTGAGGCCCCTGTTACAGCCTCTGGATGTCCACCATGTTTATGGTATCCACACTTAGCCTTTTGTGTGATAGCCTCTGGTGTTTTGCCATGTTTGTGGTATGCCCACACTTTGCAGGTGGTTCTCATTACAGCCTCTACACACTTTCTTCCTTTCTAGTTGTGATTGAGGAGGGGTGTTGAGAATCAGCAATCACACTCACTCAAACAGCCTCTTTGTATGGAGCTTCAGGGTCAAGGATATGCAGGCTAACCTATCCCATATGCACAATGGTGCCTACTGCAGTTTCCTACTTTCCTATAAAGCATTGTACTTGCTTCCTTTTCTTAATGCAATGATTGTACTCTTTTCTTTTCAGTAAAGTGTCAATGTCATTGTCCACCTACACAAGATTGTGTTTATGAGTCCAAGTCTCAATCTTGGAACCTAATTCACTTGTGTAACAAACAATGTCTTTTCCATTATGAGTCCACACTTCTCCTTCCATCCTCCATAGCTTCCGTCTTTGCCATGCTCTAGATCCCGCATTTCTCACAATGCCGCCCATGGAGGGTGGCAAGAAAATCCACGCCTACCCTATGAGAATACGCCATGAATGTGGGGTCGTTCCTCTCGTAAGGTAGGGTGTTACAAAATGCCATCCAGGAGAGCATGTTAATATCACATATTCGCCTTCTCCAGAGAGGTTGGTAGTTGTAGCCCCTTACAGTGTGTGGTACCTCAAACACCTTGTCTTGCCAGAACTCTGATTCCTTCGTGCCCCACAAAGTGAGGTCTTTGCCCTGTCTTCCAGCCATTTTTGGCCCAGTCGATTGCCAGTGCGCGATCACCTCCTCCATTACCTTAATTGGAAGGACCCTTCTCAAGCTGTTAGGCATGAGGAAACTGAAAAAAAAAGGGTCCTTTTCGATTTCCTGCTGTTCCCAGATCACCAGCTCCGCATGGAATTGCATTGGGAGGTCATCGAGGCATGGTGGGAGGGATGCGGATGGCCGCACGACTGGTTTGTCTTGTAACTGCCTTTTGGCTTCTTCTACTAATTTTCTCCATCGCTCCTTGAACGTGGTTTGTCTATCCGGGGCCGGGTCGAGTTGTTGTTGTTCCTGATCGTGTGGTGAGGGGGGTTGTGGGATTATTTCTTCGTTGGTTCTTCTTATGATGAATTCAATGTCAGTGTCCTCCCCTGTCGATCGTCTAGCTATGCCCCTTTCTCAAAGTCAAGTGCATCCGCCTCCTGGGGGGTTAGGCCAGCCAATAGCAGGTACTTTCATTGTTCTTCTAAGCCCAGCCTATTCTCCACAAGTTGGGGTGGCATCTGTAGCCCCGCATGCTGGGCTCTGCATGTGATGCTCAGTTTCTTCTGCACCACCTCCAACGACTCCTTTCCCTCTGGCCGGGTTGTGTCTAGTAATGTGTTGAGGAAGGCCTATTGCTAGGCAGTGAAGGCTATCTGGGCGACGTCGACTTTGCTTTCTGCCAAGATTTTTTCTTTCTCCACCAAGGCGAGGCGCCGCGCGAGTGCCTTCACCCATTTTTCATTCTGTGTGGCCTATTCCTCGGCCCTTTTTCTCATTCCTTCCATGCTCTCCCCCTGCTTTTGTGCTAGGGTTATGAGCTTTTGCCTCCTGGGCTCTGAGTTATTTGCTCATATTCTCGTGTTCTTTCCTTCCGAGGTGTAGTTGATCGGTCATGGATTTGATTTGATGCCATATTGGGCCGATGATATAGTTCAAGTGCTAGAGATTGGTTTGCCTGAGAGACCTATTGAGAAAGCCAGGCTAAGGAGACTTATCTTAAAAACCCAACCATAACAACTGATCGTCGGCCAATGCTATAGGTTAGGACAAGACAGTTTGTTGCATAGATGTGTGTGCGAGCACGAGATGCACGATGTATTGAGAGAAGCGCATGGCCGAATAGCTGGAGGACACTTTAGTGGGGATACGATTGCTCGTAAGGTGTTACAATCCCAACTATGGTGGCCCACCTTATTCTGTGATGCTGCTAAGTTTGTCAAACACTACGATGAGTGCTAGAGGACTAAGGTGCCCATGCGCAAGGATAAGATGGAGTTAACCCCCGTAATAGCTCGATAGCCCTTCGAAAAATGGGGCACTTCATTGGACCTATCAGTCCTGCGGTATAGTACTCCCAGGCACGCTACATCATTGTGGCAACTGATTACCTGACGAAGTGGGTGGAAGCAAGAGCCACTAGAAAGAATGATGCTAGAACCACTGCAAAGTTCCTGTGGGAGCAGGTCTTTTCATGGTTTGGTTGTCCAATCGAACTAGTGAGTGATCACGGCGGCACACACTTCATTAATGAAGTGATATCCCACCTACTCTCAACCTTCCTAATCATTCATAGAAGGTCCTCGCCCTACTACCCTCAAGAAAATGGCCAAGCAGAGTCCACAAAGAAAATCCTAGTCAACGTGCTTACTAAGATAGTTTCCACATCACGAAGAGACTAGGATAATAAATTGATGGCGGCCTTGTGGGCCTATCGTACAACTTATAAGATGGTTGTCGGGCAGATGCCCTTTAGGCTGACTTATGGAACGGAGGCCATTCTACCCTTAGAGTTCTTTGTCCCTAGCTTAAGGATAGCAACTTAGGAGCGTTGGGAGGGAAGAGAAGCTTGGACCGAGCGCTTAGTGGAGCAGTCCAATGATTGGGTTGTTGCAAGCATGAACCATCTAGGAAGTTCCTCTTGTTGTTCTTAATCAGTATGCCGTTCATAATCTCCCACACTAGCTTCTGGGATGGAGCCTTTGATATCAAGAGGTGCGTGGTCTTCTGGTAATGGTGGATATCACGAATAGCCAATGTTCCTGGCCTCCATCAATGCTTGCGATGTTGGCGTGGTGGTGGTGGTGGAGCTAGGGGAGGTGGCCTATGCATGGGATTTCTAAGGGGGTATCTCTGGGCTGCTTGCTTGATGCGTGTCATATCTTCTAGGAGAGAAAACTCAAAACTCAAAAGTGAAATGTGTAAAATGAGGTGAAAGTTTAAACTTATAGCAAAACTTTTCAAAAACCCTTAAACTTGAATTAACGTATCTAGGCTTTGGAAAAATATGGCTAGTGATCCGATTGACGTGAAATTTTACCTATGGACTCCTCTATGACACATTAACTACCCAAAAAAAAAGGCCTCATTAGAAGTCTCTAGGACACTTGTCCAGAGGCTGGTGTCTGGGACTCTAAATCCCCAAATTCAGGGCCCCAGATGCGAGCCTTCGGACAAGTATCCTAGAGGCTTCTAATGGGGCCAAATTTTTAATATCTATGATTTTTTATGATGCTCAGCATGTGGGTGAAGTTTCACTAGATTTCAATTTATAAAATTGACGGTTCATTCATTTTTTGAAATGCATCAACTGGATTATACTTCATTGATAACAAAAAAACTCACCACCGAGTGTCCGCAACTGCATATTAAATGTGTTGTCAACCAAAGTATGTGAAATATTGGAAACTTAAAATTCACAGAAAATAAGTCATGGGTCAAATGGAATATCGCATATCAGATATAGTATTGCCAAACCGTTAAATACAGTAAAGATATAGTGCATCGGCCCATGTACAACTAATCACTTATGTGTGCGTGATTGTGCGCGAAACTACTTTGAAAATTAAAAACTTGGAAATACGCACAATGCAAATCATGGCAAAATAGAATATCAAATATTGGATTTGGCATTACGAAACCATGAAATACACGGTAGATAGTGCATCACACCAAGTACAACTAGAGCTAGGCAAAATTTAGCTCCATTTTGCAAGCCACTAGATCCAATTACAAGGTAGCTTCTAAAATCATATTGTTGGCATTAAGATTAAATGCATCCTTGTTGTTGAAGATCCTATGAATAAGAACCATATCTATGGGCTTAATAGTGATACGTCGAGCATTAATGGCTAAAAGTTGACAATCACTCATTAGATCAATCAAGTAAGTTTGAGCTGCTTCTTGGAGAGCATCGCCCCACATTCCTGGCCTGGTTGGTGCATAAATCAGATGATAGATGCGTACGTAGCAAGCATCGGAAGGTCCCCAAGAACAAAGAACTCTACTAAAACTCATAAAAAGCAAGAAGAGAGTTTGCTCAACATGAGGCAAAAAGACAAATTGGGTACAATCTCCCCCCATGTCTTGTGTGAGTACTTCACAAGCCATATCTTTATAAATTTATTCATCTCAAAGCTCAAAAAATAGCCCAACTTTGCAATTAGCATGCTTTAGATTTTGTGTTTGCTTTTGTCCAAATAAAGAATAAAGCGGTTGGGTGGCCCAAAAGTCGGGTTGTGCCCAAATATAATGTCCAATAATGAAATATTTAAACCGAGCACCCGTGCGCATACAAAATAATAAATATTTTTCAAGCGCTTCAATAAATAAGTGCACCTAAATAAATATTAGCACCACACCTTTAATAATAAGACGCGCTTCCATAAAAAATCATAATTTCGTCTAGGTAATTTGAATACATGCTATTGCCCAATGCTTCCCAATGCCACCACCACCTACTCTACACATAAACTAAAGCATTTACAATTAGTAGAAAATAATAAAATTAAACTACCAAAAGTGAATATCTAGTAGTCTTCAACTACAAAATAAATAAATAGGTTAGACCTTTGTCCTAACCTTAATTTAATGTGAGTGCACTCTAAACTCATAAACGTCCATTAATTTAAATATGTATTTTGTGGAATCACCCATGTGCACATTAAATTAACATGACACCCGAAAAGGATAGACGTCCTCCTCAACTTCTCACACAAGGAATCCACCTTGTGTATGAGCCTTGACAAATAAATATAGTTTTATGGAATTTAGCGCAAAATCTCATGGAATCCACAGTGGAATAAAAAACTCACAAAATCCATCGCGATTTCACAGAATCCACCGTAGAATATGCCTATTGGCATCATATCCTCGGGGTGGGATAGCAATTGTCCTCAATTGCTATTAGCTCAATGTGGATCAATGATTTGTAAACTTAACCAAATATCTAGAGTATTTATGACCAGTTCTAGTGATCATAAAGTCAGTGTCTAGAATAGTTTCAAGTTCAAGGATTTCAGTTTCTTCTTCTAAAAAAGGAGGGTTTTCATAGACAGAGTGAACAAGTAATTGGCCTCTAAAATGTCGTAACAAACTGATATGAAAAAGTATTGTGGATTTTCCAGTGTTGGGGTAGTTCTAATTTGAATGCATTGTCATTGATTTTGTGAATGATCTTGAAAGGTTCATAAAATCTAGGGGCTAACTTAACAACAAGGTGTTTCTCAACACTTTGTAATCTTCTATTTTCAATGCGTAACCAAACATAATCATCAACTTTGAAACTCATAGCTTTTCTTTTCTTGTTAGCTTGTTTAGTGTATGATTGTTGGGCTTTCGCAATCATGTCTTTGACTTCAGAAAAAATAGTAGCATGCGTATTGGCAATATCATTAGCAACTTTAACTTTGTTTGACAATTATGTACAGGTGTAGGCAATCTATGTCCATAAATGATTTCAAAATGTGCTTTCTATGTAGCTGTATGTGGTGTATTATTGTACGCAAGCTGAAGTAAATGCAAGTGTGTATCCCATGTTTATGGTTTTGAAATTTTGTATGCACGCAAAAATCCCTAAAATTGTACTGTTAGTAGCTTTTGTTTGCCCATTAGTTTCAGGATGAAATATAGATGAGAAATCAATCTTTGTACCTAAATTAGCAAATATAGTAGTCCAAAAATTATTGCAAATTCTAGAATCACGATCTGAAATAATAAATTTTGGTAAACCATGGTTAGTGAAAATAGTCTTTAAAAATTTTGTGCAGCTTGAGATCCAGATAATGTTTTCTTGCATTGAATGAAATATAAAATCCATTGAAATATGTTCACATGGTCGTTTAGGAATTGGTAAAGGCATTAACAAACCATATTACTTACCATGGTGTCGCTTAACTCTTTGACAAATTAAACACTCACATACAAAGTTAGAAACATTAGATTCCATTTGTGGCCAATAAGAATCTTCAACCAATGTATGTAAAGTAGAAATAATACCTCTATGGCCTTGATATGGGGGACAATGAATTTTGTACAACACAAATGATCTAAATGGAATAGTGACACACAATCTTTTCTCATAAAACATAAATCCTTCAAAATAAAACAATGAATATATTGGAATCTAGTTATTAGCAACTAATTTATTCTAATTAGCTTAAAAATTGGAGACTTGGTCATAGGGATAAGGGAATCAAAAAGATATTATGGATACTTGGTCTTCTACTTAAGGCATCGGCAACAAATTCTCTTTTCCAGGTTGATATTGGATAAGTGGATGAAAACTTTGAATAAAAGCAGCCCATTTAATATGACGATTAGAGATTTATGGCCGACTAAGGAGATACTTGATAGTTTGTTGGTCAGTTTTGATTATGAATTCAGATCCCATTAAATAGTGTTTCCATTGACGTAAAGCTTGTACTAATGCTAACAATTCCTTATCATAGGTAGAATACTTCAGCTCAAAGGGTTTAAGTTTACAACTAGAAAGGCTATGGGATGTGAATCTTGCATAAGGACAACTTTTATTCTAGATCCGCTAGCATCAGTGACTACTGGGAAGAATGGTTTATTAAAGTCAGGTAATTGCAAAATAGGGGTATGGGTTAAAGCATGTTTTAGTAAATCAAAAAACTTTTGCTGATTATCAAACCAATGATATACAATACATTTCTTTAATAATTTTGTTAAAGGTAATGCAAGCAATGAAAAATTTTGAACAAATTTTATGTGAAAGCTAGCAAGATCTAAGAAATAACGTAACTCATGTACATTTTTAGGGATCGACCAATTCAAAATTGCTTCTATCTTTTTAGGATCAACTTTAATACCACCACAAGAAATAATATGTCCTAACTATTCAATTTGGGTTTGGAAAAATTCACTCTTTTCAGGGTTAGCATATAATTGATTCTCTTTCAATAATTTGAAAACCAAATATAAATGTTCATAATGCTCGTTCTCATTCTTATTGAAAACCAATATGTTATCAAAGAAAACAATTACACAATGTTGATGCTTCAGAAATATTTGATTCATCATATGACTGAATGTGGCTGGTGCATTGGTCAAACCAAAAGGCATAACAAGGAATTTATAATGACCAAATTGAGTTCTAAATGCAGTTTTGAAAATGTCAAGTGTATCCAATCGTACTTGATGATATCTAGATTTGATATCTATCTTGCTAAATATTGTGGCTCCTTGTAGTTTATCCATGAGGTCGTCTACCCTAGGGATTGGATATCTATTCTTAATAGTGATCTTATTTAGGGCACGATAGTCTTATTACACAAGGAGGTAGCTAAACGTTAGATGAAGCAGTTGCACGACCTTAAAGCAAAGAAGTATACCTTTAAAAAAGAGAAATTAGTTATGTACTATGATGCGCGTAGGGAGCTGTTTTCAGGGAAGCTGGAACCTAGATGGGATGGCCCCTACAAGATTGTCAGGATAGGAAAAAATAGGTCTATGGCTCTACTAGCTGTTCTGCAGGGAGTAGAATTTAAAAATAAGGTTAATCTTAATAAGATTAAACCTTATTATTTTTAAGTATGCTAACATGAAGAAATGCATTGCACGTCCATGCTAGGGCTGATTTGAGACCTGCAAAAGAGCTTAAAGCTAGTTGATGGGGCAGTTAATTCCTTATTTGGAGCACCCATATTTGGAGCAGAGATACATTCAGGGGAAACTTATCTGGTGGAGCAAAGGATACAAAGTGATTGAGAAAGAAGATGGAACCTTTGTGTGGGAGATCAAAGTCTTCTGCCATCACTGCTTACGAATGTTGACAAGTATGCTTGTTGAGTTTAATGAAGAAGGCGGGATGGAGCCGTTAGTTCACCCTCTAAACATGCTAAATTTTGATTATCATAATTATGAATAGAGGAGTTCGTGATGGTAGGCTGTGTAAACCCATTGTGGACGTACACATTATATTTTGACGGAGCGTCAAGGGGCCCTAATAAGAAGGGGAGTGTTGGAGTAGTAATCCGAGATCCCTGACATAGAGTTACGATGAAGTTAGCTGCTTATCTCGGGGTAGGATTCACTAACAACATGGCAGAGTATAAAGCCTTGATTATGGGACTGCATATTGCCAAGCAAGGTGGTATTCGGCGGTTGTTAGTAAAAGGGGATTCCTAGTTGATCTTGAATTTGCTAGATGGGACATACACAGTGCGGAATCCCATTCTTTGTTTGTATCATCGAACTGCCATGACACTACTTGAGGAGTTTGAGAGAGTGTCTCTTCAGCTAATTCCACATTACTGGAATCAGTTTGTGGATTCACTGGCAAACCTTGCTTATGAAGAAGACATTTTCTTCAACTGTGGTCCTAGTTTGGATATTGCTATCAATAATGAGACATGACCTGGTCGCTTGTGGGGAATGTCATCAGAGCATGCAATATATGGTAGGCGATGGTTGATATGGGTGATGCAAAAGTAGCCGAGACCCATCTACCATTGTTATCTTGAACCCATAGGCTAATTAGACAACATGTTATGAGTACGCCTCTTGCTATGTATGCAAGAGGGATGGGTCATAATCTTATGCATTTAGCTTAGGGATGTGAGCCCTATTTTTCCTTCTTGGAAAGGAGCATATTATTGTATATCTGTACTATTTCGAGGAGGGATGGATAGGTGCTATTCTGTTTGATCTCGTTAGGCCAAGAGGGCCAGTTTTGCGAGGTTTTAAATGTTTTACTTCATTAGGCCAAGAGGACCGATCAGTTTTTGTAGTTAAATGTTTTATTTCATTAGGCCAAGAGGGCCAGTCGTCTGTTTAGTAGTACAGGTGTAGTTAATGGTTTCTTGTTTTAGTCCTGTGCTAGACAGGTTTAAAGAAGAGCTTGGAAGGAGCCTATGTCACGCGGAAGCTTCTTGTGGCCCTATCCAGGTGATATCTCTCCTTGACAAGTACTGTGTTTTTATGCTATATGTGTCTGTGTACTTGTAGGGGATTTTTTTTCTTGTTGGGGACCGGCGTCCAAGGCATGAAGTCCCAGGTTTAGGTTAGGTATGTTTGAGGGAGGTCTGAGTAGTCGTTACCTCCTGTAAAGACATTGCCAGGCCTGTTTCAGAAGGCAGTTCTAGTGACCCTGTTCTGCTAGCCTGCTAGGCAGCTATTCTAGGAGTTCTTGCTTAGTTGTGAGGCAGTTAGAGAAGCCTGCCAGAGGAAATAATGATGATGATAGAGAGGGAAAAAAACCCTGAACATCTCAAAGAAAATGAATATATACAAAGGTGTGTATAAAGGGGTTCTAACCCCTATACAAGAATAACAAAAGAAAAATTTATAAGCAGTTGCTCATCGCCTTGCGAAGGCCTGGTAGGTTCCTGGGGACAAGTCAGACCCGGGGCCGATGCCTTGTCTTCCTAGGGGTGGCATCTTGCTGGAAAAGAAGAATGTAAGGAAGGTTGGAGTGAAAATAAAAGTAAGCATCGGAAAAGGATTAAGTGTCACCTCGCGAGGGGCTTGGTAGGTTCTTGGGTACCGAGACAGGACCCGAGGCCGATGCCCTATTCTCCTTAGGTCACTACGCTTAGCTCCCTCCTTTTTACACGCCCGAGTATGGGGGAATAAAAACCTAAAAGAAGAAATGTGCTAAAAGACAATACTTATTGATCAGGCTATAGGAGTCATCACCTAGTAGGAGCTTTTGGGGTGTGTTGTCCTTAGTTAGGTCGGTAGTTCAGACCACTACTTAGGGCGACCTCTTTGATAATTCTTTTTAGTTTGGCCGTGTTGGAGCAGTCGGTTAGTGACTAGCTTCGGATCTTCTATCAGATTATGCTAGGCCTACTCCTTGTGGATTTCATGCCTTGGTTTTGTCAGGGGTAGGGTGAGCATTGTGATGTGTTTTAGTATGTATCTATTTTGTATCAGCTTGATGCTTCCTTTGGTTGTTTTGTGTAGATCTATTGTGGGATTCGACGGGCTGAGTCACCCTATCCCGTGGTTGCCGATGAGAGTGGAGTTTTGAGCCCGGAATGTGCATAAAATTTGCCAAAAAATTCGGAATTTAGGGGAAAAATCTTCGACATCGAAGGCGGGGACTGTAGCTAGGACGATTTTAAGCACCAAGTGAAAGACGGCTTTTAAAAGACGCCCGAGAAACACTTGCGGATTTTTGATAATTTTTCTGACTGGCGTGCAAGATTCCGGGAGCTGCTAGTCAATGCAGGACGCTGAGATGGACGCACAGGATTTTTCAGAGGTCAAATCGGAGCCCGGACGTGAAAGAGGCAAAAAATTGGCTAAATTTGAAAAGGTGGACAAAAAACTAAAGGCTAAAGGGGGTGCCCTTTGGGAGGGGGCACCCCCCCTCCAATTTTTTCGTGTGTGGCGGTAGCATGGCGATGCCATGATTAGGCACGCAAAAATCGGACCCTCCCCCCCCCAATCGAAATGGAGCTTCAACAAAAGCCATGCAACAGACAATGCTCGACAACTTCTCCTTCTTCCCTAATCCTATCGCTACCCTTCACGTGAGATATGGCTGACTGAATGAAGAGATCAGAATCTAGTCTTTCTCTCTCCTCCCTCTCTCTCCTCTCTATGGGTTGTTCATGCGCAGTATCTTGAAGGAGGAATCGGGAAGGAGATTGAAGCAAACAGTGATGGAGATTGATGGAGATGTTGAAGATTGATGTGCAGCATTGGATTGAGAGCAATGGAGGCTCCGGTCCGCGGGTCATGCAGTCATTTAATGTATCTTGGGTTTCGTAAAAACACGATATGACCATTTTTATGAAGAAAATGAAGGGGTTTGGTATTTTATGATGGTAATGATGTTCTTATTTGATGAAATTTTGTTTGAGTGCTGGTTGCATCATGATTAATTACTGTTTATTAGAAAATTTTGATTTTACAATGATTTACATGCGCTATTAATTTCCGTAAAACCTGAAATGCGGTTTTTAAGCGGTAAAATGATAGTTTTATCGTTTTGGGTGGGTGAAATGTATTCCTATGGGAGAAAAATGGAAAGTAAATTGAATGTTAGTACGTTGAAAAGATTGGAACAAGAAAAATAAAAAAATAGTATATTTTATTGATAAATAAGTTAAGAAAATGGAAAAAATAAGAGGAAAAATAAAAATATACTTCACAAAAATAAGGAAAAATATAATGATTGTTTGTGGATGTATGGTAGTGGCAAAGCATGAGGTTTAGCCTCAGTTTGCCCTATCTCCTTGTCAAAGTTTGTGATTTATCACTTTTCATACATCAAAACATGACAAAATGAACCTCTATACTTATGCAACGAAAGCAATACCTAAACGTAGGGGGTTGGGATGTTTGAATGGTGCAATTTGCGCGCTGATTATTGTTGATTTTTTGATGCATATCATGACATAGAGCTTGTTGTATTTTAATTAAGAGGATAGTAGCACGAGTGTTGTCTCGGTGCTATCCTTACATCGCCGCAACGAGTCAGTGAATGAGCATTGGAAAGCGTGGTTGTGCACATCACATTTTTTATTGAAAATTATGTTTGAGCACTTCAGGATCATCCACTTTTGCATGTGCATGTCAACCATGGTATCAGAATACAAAGGACTAGATGCATAGCACCTGTTTTCAATGACGATGACCCACTCTTAAGTATGGAAAGGCAACCTAAGCCGTAGGATAGACGTTCATTTCTTGGGGAACTATTTGGTAAGGACACATGCTATCTCCTGGAATACGTTCAAAATGAAAGAGTGGAGTTTGTTCGTTTGTTCTATATGTTGAGCAGCGCATCAAGGGGCCAATCCCTGTGATGTAGAAGAGCTACAATGGGGCCACGGTGATTCCACCGAGAGGTTTTCTCCCATGGATGTGATTATCGTGGCATTTATCGCCAATGCGTATGGGTTCTCCCTCTGTGGAGTTTATAGAAAGGGAAATGTTGGACTACAAAACTATAAACGCATAGATTAGGCTTTAGGACAGTTCATCCTTTAGTAGTAGATAGACGCTCCTTGCTTACGAGGCCGTGAGGGTGTGATTGTCTATTATGAGCATGAGGTCCGACTAGTGCCATAGCCCAGTGCTGGCCCATTTGAGGTCCCTTCAGGGAGATTTCATGACAAGTGTTTCATAGAAACAAGCCCTAAACATGTACTTTAATATACAAACGTAGTTAAATTGAGACAAACCCCACAGTCGAAAATATTCTCCTAAATTTTCGTAATTTTTAATACACAAAATCTACTTTCCTTGACTTTTTCCTTTCATTTGACTATTTTTAATGAAATTTTTAATTTATTTTAATATAAATTATTGGTATTTTTGAGTTTTTTTATTTGTATGACCTATGTGAAGTATGATCCATCAACATAATTATTTTCATGCCATATTAACATAATTTAATCTCCAAAATCCAAAAAAAAAAACCATTTTCTATTAAATTTCATGTTTTAGATTTTGCAATTCTATCGTTTTTAATATGCGTAAAGAAAAATGAACAAGATTTTGAAATTGCATATATCAACAAACATATTTCAACCATTTCTAATTATATTTCCATCATATGCACTAAAGATTCATTATAAAAATTAAATAAAAGTCACTTACTCTAAAATTCATGTGCATATGTCTCATATTTCAAGAAAGTAGAGCCATTAATACTATTTCCCAACACTACAAGGATTTGAGCTAGTAGCGACGTCGATTAGTGACGGCGGATAGCGGCGTCGCTATTGGCGTCACTAGCATCGCGACGGCGGATAGCGGCGTCGCTATTGGCGTCGCTATTTGCATTGCATTTGTGACGCAAATAGCGACTCTCCATAGGGAAAAAAAGCGGCCGAAACCGAGCTCGGTTTTCATTTCGCATTTGCAGCTTGTGTGTTTTGAGAGTGAGAGCGAGGGAGAGAGCGACCGTCGCGAGAGAATGAGAGGAAGAAGACTTGCCACCGCCGCCGCCGCCGCCGCCGCCGTTGTTCGCGAAGGAGAGGAGGAGCCTTCATCACAAAGAGGAGCCACCCCATGCTCGCCATATCTCATCGGTGAGTCTCCCTCTCTCTTTCTTTTGCTTGTTTAAGGTTTAAATCACTTTCTCTTTTGCTTGTTTAGGAGAGGAAATGAGAGAGAAAGAGAGGGAGAGGGAGAGAGAGGGAGAGAAAGAGAAAGAGAGGGAGAGGGAGAGGGAGGGGGAGGAAATGAGAGAGGGAGAGAAAGAGAAAGAGAGGGAGAGGGAGAGGGAGAGGGAGAGGGAGAGGGAGAGGGAGAGGGAGAGGGAGGGAGAGTGCATTCTCTCTCTCCCTCTCCCTTTTGCTTGTTTAATGTTTAAATCACTTTATTTTTTGCTTGTTTAGGAGAGGAAATGAGAGAGAAAGAGAGAAAGAGAGGGAGAGGGAGAGGGAGAGGGAGGGGAAGGAAATGAGAGAGGGAGAGGGAGAGAAAGAGAGGGAGAGGGAGAGGGAGAGGGAGGGAGAGTGCATTCTCTCTCTCCCTCTCCCTTTTGCTTGTTTAATGTTTGAATCACTTTCTTTTTTGCTTGTTTAGGAGAGGAAATGAGAGAGAAAGAGAGAAAGAGAGGGAGAGGGAGAGGGAGGGGAAGGAAATGAGAGAGGGAGAGAAAGAGAAAGAGAGGGAGAGGGAGATGGAGAGGGAGGGAGAGTGCATTCTCTCTCTCCCTCTCCCTTTTACTTATTAAAGATTTAAATCACTTTCTTTTTTGCTTGTTTGGGAGAGGAAATGAGAGAGAAGGAGAGAAAGAGAGGGAGAGGGAGGAAATGAGAGAGAGAGAGAAAGAGAAAGAGAGGGAGAGGGAGAGGGAGGGAGAGTGCATTCTCTCTCTCCCTCTCCCTTTTGCTTTTGGAGAGTGTTAAGATATATTGTGAGAGGGAGAGGAAATACGAGAGAAAGAGAAAGAGAGGGAGGGAGAGGGAGAGAAAGAGAAAGATAACATATATTGGAATGATAGCATATCCATGATTATGGTAATGGTATCCACTTTACTTTTTTTATGGGTACCATTACATCGACTCCTTAAGAGGGCTAAAAATTAGTCATACTATTTATAAAGTCTAATTAGAAGATTTAAGATGCACGATAATAGACTTATCGATAATGGTATGCAATGTGTTTTGCCATGAGCCACATACATTGGTGACTCTTTAAGATGGCTTAAAATTGGTCATGTCCTTCATAATGTCCAAGTAGGGGATCTAATTGTGATATGCATAATTCATTGTTTTTGTATTAACTTTATAGGCATAACAAATTAGAAATCATGCCAACTAGTCAACGGAAGGACTAAAAGAAAATGATACCCTAGCTAATGGTCATTACGGTACTTCATCAAAATGAACCCAAAAGTATTGTTATAGAAGAAGAATCCCTTAAATTGAGTATAGGATATTTTCTCTCAGGTCTTATGACTATGAGTAGAATTGATTGAAATAAATTTTATTACTATAGTTGATAAATTTCATAGATGGCATTAATTTTAATACGCGATCCTAGGACAAAAAAACCACATTTCTAAGATGCTTTTTGTTGAGACTGATTTATTATTAGACTAAGAGATCCTCAATGATGCTCATAAATGGATTACTTATACTCAAAGCCCTCTAGTGCAATTTTTTACAATAACGAATAATTATCTACCGGGACAAACAAATCCTTGAGCATGATACAGGGCCGAGATATAACATCAATAAATCTCTCAACTACTATGTACAATGGAAGATTTATGGTCAACTTGCAACTGGACGTACATCTCCATAAAGCTATCCATTTAAGCCTCGTTTGCTGTAATGTAGATAAGATGGAAAACGAAGAAGGTCTTATTATTCAAGATCGCGAGACGTATCTTAATCAGCGTGTCCCATGTCCTTGCTCTCAATGCAAGTTGGCAATTAGACGAAAACGCCGATTGTCTATAGAACACGTACGACGATTTGGGGAGTTTCAATCTGAGATCATTGATCAGGCGATTGCGGATTTTTAGCAAACGGTAATTTGAAGTTAATATTAATCATGCATTGTACTTGCAAGCTAATTGAAAACCATACACAATAAGATTGGGTCTTGTTGGCAAATTTTCTATCCAGGGGGGTGATGTCTCGACCCAAGGGGGAGTGCACCCTTTGCGGCCAATTAGAAGAGTTTGTGGACATGCGATGGATGGATTGCAGGAGCCAATCAACCACTCGCAAGGCCCATCTATACCGTCAATGCCAGAGGAGACAGACAACCTTCCCGACCTACCTACAATCTTGGAGCCTGAGATGGAGGCAATGATCAATGCATTGATTTCTATGGATGTCAAGACATCTGACCTGCTTAGAGAGGAAGCATCCATACCATTATATGATGGGTGCCGAGTATATCGGTTGAAGACATTGCTTGCACTCTTAAGTGTGCAAGCAAAATACGGTTGGAGCGATACGAGTGTGACCGAGTTATTTAGGTACCTTGCACATAGGCTTCATTGATTTTTTTTTTGACAGTATTATTGCAAACATTTGTGATTTTTCAAGGTGTTTTATGATTTTTTAAAGGTTATTGAAATATCATATATTACCACCTGCAAATACCATACCTGAGTCTCGTAATGATGCACGACATGTTTTATAGAAGCTTGGCATGGACTACAATAACATCCATGCATGTATCAACGACTGCATACTGTTTCAAGATGAATACGAGACTATGGAGACATGTCCAAAGTGTGGTGCTCACAGGTATCGACAGGACTTGCAAGGACAAACCATCCCTCAAAAAGTTCTCAGACACTTTCCGCTCATCCCCCACATAAACCACATGTTTCGCACATCCGGCATGGCAAGCTTGACAACGTGGCATGTGCAGAATAGGTCCACGGATGGAGTTCAACGAATATCAGTGGATTCGCACGCATGGAGCCACATTGACTCTACCTTCCCAGGCTTTGCATGAGAGCTAAGGAATCTTTGGCTTGGTCTCGCCATGGACGGTGTGAACCCATTTGGTCTGCGCTCGACTTCTTACAATGTGTGGCCTATAATGCTTGTCAACTACAACATCCCTCCATGGCTTTCTACGAAGAAAGGACATCTCATCCTTAGCTTGCTTGTCCCGGGCCGCTACAAAGTAAAAAATATGGACGTGTATCTTCGTCCATTAGTCGATGAGCTTAATATTTTGTGGGAGGAGGGGGTCACTGTGCAAGATATGAGCAGACGCAATGGTCGGCGGTCAACCAACATTCGAGCCATTCTCATGTGGATGATGCATGACTTTCCGGGATTGGGAGAGTGCTCAGGTGAGTAGACCTCCGTTCTTGCTGGTAATATCTATATTTTATCTCATTCAATTAAGTATTCACTAGGTCGTGACTCACCTTACAGGTCTGGTTACCTCAGGTTATCATGCATGTCCATTGTGTGGGCCACAATTAGACTCCCGAAGGTCAGGAACCATGAAGAAGATGGTATATCAAGGACACATCGCTTTCTTGCTGGAGGATCATGAACTCAGGGAAGGTTTTCTTGGACAACCTCCAACACGTATGAACGCCGCAAGCTAGTACGAGCTAAAAATGGTAAACCCGGAATCACATCCAAATGGAATGCAAGGATTCTCAGTTTTCTACGAGTTGCCATATTGGACCCACTTACAGGTCAACCACTTGTTGGATCCCATGTATATTTTCAAGAATGTGGGCAGCTTGCTATGGGACCACATCACAGGAAAGAGAGACACTATAGGGTCACGAATGGATTTGAAGGAGGTAGGTAAGATGGAGGCGCTTTGGCCGCAGTCGAGTGCTGAAGGGGGAGTGCAGCTTCCTCGCACTCCTTGGGTTTTGTCCACCAAAGAAGAGCGCATTGTGAAGCAAGTAATCAAGTCTATCCACACTCCAATGGGTATGATGCGTTCTCTCAGGTCCGCATTTTCTAAAGATGACCAATTGTCGGGGCTAAAATCCCATGATTGGCATAAGATATGTCAGGTTTGTGAATAGAATGGATTGTAATTAGCGTGGGCATTTTGCAATTTGAAAAGTGGCCATTATTCATAATGCTTTCTCATTTTTGGCAGTTTGTCCTACCGATCGCGATCGCAGGATGCCTTACTCCAGAAATTCGCGGGGCCATTTACAAGTTGTCGACTTTGGTGTAATGGATCTCACAGAAAGAGATCAAGACGTCCTCTATTGAATCCGCGATGCGGGGAGCAGTGGAGACAGTCTGTCTCTTTGAGAAATATCTGCCCACTAACATGCTCACGATACAAGTCCACCTTCTTGTGCATCTTGTGGACGAAGTGGAGATTGCTGGACCTATCCATACGCGATGGATGTTCTTCCTGGATCGCTTCATGAAAACCCTGAAAGGCTTTGTGCGACAACGAGCTCGGCCACAGAAGGTAGCATGGCGGAAGGTTGGTTGGTGTTAGAGGTGTTAGTGCATATCTCACAATGGCTACCAACGGTGGAACCAGACAATGAAATGCTATGGACACTGAAGGACGATGATAGACTGACTAGAGATGTGGTGGTTGGAAATGGGGTAGAAAAAAGAATGGATGCCTCAATGGAAGAGAAGGTGAATTGCTTTTGTATGTTGCACCAGGCCTCCATGGAGACGTGGCTCGCCAAGTACCAGATTGCAAGGCAAGATCGAGAGGAAGCACGAGCTGAATTTCGACGCAGTAAGCTTCATCAACTGATTCGATATCCCGAATGCATGGAGGAGATGCCGCGGTTTATGTCAACACGATGGTTGCATGGAGCCTTGACCATAGCATCCAGCGAAGGGACATAGGTCTCAATGGAGGAGTGGGAGTTCTCGAGGGGATGTAGTCCAAAGTTAATGAGGGGTTTAGAATATGTCGTATCTAAATTTTATATGCGACATCTAATTTGAGTGTTTCAATATACAGTACAAAATATATAGTGCAACGTGGTTGCGCGGACGGCATTTTCACGTGGAGCGTATTGACAAAATGCGCTCCACAATGGACTGTGGTGTCATGGCAAGGTTTGAGCAAGAGAGCCGGCGACGAGCAACGAATTTGAACATGGTTGTGGATGAGATGGAGTATTTTGGAAACTTGCAAAGTATATTACGGTGGATTACCGTAGCTTCTCCATGATACTATTCGATGTGTAGTGGTTCAAAGTGGTACTTGGAGGAGCTGGAGCAACAGTTCGACGAGGTCCATCTGGATTTCTCGAAATAGATTCTGAAAAAAAATGGACGGATTTGCGCGACACCTTTGTGTTTCCATCCCATTGTGAACAAGTGCATAGAGTCATTTGCTTGCTAATTGTAATACGACATGGTTTGTGTCACAATGGTTTGAACTTACTTTGTACGTGTTTGTGAACAGGTAATCTTCTATCCAAACCCCTGACAACCTCGATGGTGGTATGTTATACCTTCAACTCCTCGAAGTGCGAGAGTATATGATCAAAGCGATGTTCCGGGCATAGATGAAGATAATATGCAAATAGAGGGGTCGATATTACAAGGGGTGGAGGCCGCCGCAAGCTTGGAGCCCGCATCGGCTAACAATGATGGAAATACAAGAGTCCAATAATTTTTCGAGGCAAACTCATTCTTTTGTGGTGACATGTCTATCGACCTTCCAGTGTATGCAGAGTTGTGTCAGGAGATTAACATGGGACCATAGGATACTTCATTCTTGGAGAATTGTATTACTCAATTCGTTGTTTAGATCTTCCATAAAGGTACATAAGATATGCATTTTAAGAGGGATTTTTAAAAAATGATTTATATTACTGTGCTTTGTATAGTTTAAATTGATTATTCTAACACCATTTTTTATCTGTGCAGGTGACATTTTCAGGATGAGTCGAGGGATGAGCGATGAGGAGTTTCAGGACATGATGGCACGCATGTCTCCAGACCAGCTCGTGAGATTCAGAGAGATGGAATACCAGGAGCTGTCTCATTCTTCGTCAGGGTGCTCTGCTAAATCTGCTTCAGCGCGATAAGATGCTTCAGCTTCGAGCAGACGATCTCGACGCTCACGACTTGGGCCAGAGGGAGGGACTGCGTTGGGATCAAGGGGATGCTGCTGTGGAGACACGGATGTGGTGTCTCCATCTCGTCGTTCAGCTGGAGCTGCGTCACCTCCAGGATTTGTCACACCTGTGGGGACGTCTACTCCAGTTACTCTGGCTTTTGCGCAGGTGGCACCCCTTTGAGTGCCACTCCGAGAGAGGTTACCCCCGTTGGTACACCAGATGTAGAGGGGTCTCGTGGATATGCCCAGGAGCGTGGATGGAGATGGGAGATGACCCATCTTAGGCAAACTCCTAGGGGTTATGGATACCTGGTTGATAGTAGATCAAGAGCCATCATCATAAATGATGAGGGGAGGAGGGTGATGGCTCGCATGAGAGAGTTGTGCCAACAAGTTTTTCGGCACAACGTCCTGGATCATTGGAAGAACATACTGGAGGGGAGTAAGGACTACATAGTAGCATCCCTACAAGAGGAGTTTCTGGTGCCGGCCACGGTAGATAGATTCTCTACAAGCTGGATGATGATTGCATGCGTGCATACATGTCACATAGACGATCCGACGCACGCAAGGCAATCAAGAGTGGGGCTGCAAAGCCCGAGTGGTTAGATGCAGACGACTGGCGCCGACTGAGGGAGGAGGCTACAGATTCGCCAGGACGTTGGAGTCAGTGGGAGGCGGCGAGGGCATGACTCGAGGCCGGAGTGGTCCATCATCTTGGGAGTGGCAGCCACAGGACATATTTGGAGGACTTTGTAAGTTTCTCTTTTGTTTTGCTTGTTTGTTTTTTTGAAATATTCTTTGTACTGACAATCATGTTTCTAACAGTTAGCATTTTGTTTTCTTTGCAGCACTCCATTACAAATCGCGATCCGCAAGGCCTTGAGACTCGATATGCAGAGAGACACGGTCTCAATGCATTGATCGATCGATTGTATAGACGCGACGGCCCTGTAAGTCACTCATCTTTCTTGTCCGTAGTTACCATGAGATATTTGAATGCATTATTATATGGTGGATTGATGTGTTGTTTCTTTTTCTGTAGAATCCATTCGATGCTCCTTTGCGGCAAGACGAGCTTTCGAGGGATGAGGATTTGTAGCTCGCCCTTGGATCCTTGGAGCTCACACACCTTTAGTTTTTAGTCGCCTGATCTATGTAGACATTTTCTATGTATTAGTGATATCCTTTCATGATTGTACCAATCGCATTTTATGCGATCATGTATTTATTTCATGTATCAGTTTTATGATTTCAGTATACATTCTTTTTGTTTGCAAGCACTTTGTATGCAGTAGTGCATAAACTATTTTGTATGGCTCTCATACAGCACACAGTGCTATATGTGGCCACAATTTTTTTTTCCCTGTTACCATCGCTATTTGCGTCACAAATTTACTGCTCGCATCGCTATTGGCATCGCTATGTGCGTCGCAAATTTACTGGTTGCGTCGCTATATGTGTCGCAAATAGCGACGTCGCAAATGCGTCGCATATAGCGACGCCAATAGCGATGTTTCTATGGCGTCGTCAATAACGACGCTTTTTGCGACGACGAGGGCAAATTTTGTTGTTTGTATTTTCATCGCTTTAAACGTCGGTATAAGGTCTATATCTTGTAGTGCAACCACTTGATGTATCTAAATCACTTTATCTACATGCAATGCTTCCAAACCATCGTCCATCCTTGATTCATCAAATCATCCCCCCCTCTCTCGCATATACGTAGTCATATGAACAAGGAACAAAGAGGAGAGAGAAACAAGAGAGAGAAAGGCTAAAATTAGATATTTTCATTTACTACGTCATTTCTCGCGCGATTCGAAGCATGAAATAGTGAAGAAATGTGAGAACTCATGTCCTAGAGAATGGGAAAAGATTGCACTAGTGACCAAATATCATTTTTTAATGAGGAGGAAGGGGCCTCCCTCTTGTGTGATTTTTATGAAGCTTGGCCCTCTTAATCATATTAAGCTTTAACATCCAAACTATCTAGTTTCAATTTTGCATGTTCACACTTGACCATAAGTGGTTTCGACCTAAAGAATGAAGGGAAAAATGGCCTTGGAATCATGATCCAGCTAGATGGGCAGCTTTTTGGCAACGAAGTCTAACCCCTTGTCCTCAGTCACCTGCTTTTCAACTTCTAGATCCAGTAACTGCTTCATAACACCAAACCTTGTGGTCATTAGATAATAGGGGGTTAAACAGGCTCCCTCGATTGACAAATGGATACTTGTGTTGGATTCGTGGCATTGAAATGCATCTACAAAAACTCTAGCTCCTTGATCTATAATCATTCCATTTTTCACCAAAAATGTCTCTTTTACAGGTCTCGAGCCACTTTTACACTTAAATTTTAGCTTTAAAATTCTGCTCTCATTGGCGGCCACAAGGTAGGATGACTTAGCACATTGAACCCATAAACTCATATGCATAAATAGAAATCATAAAAGACCATCAACCTACTATAAAGAAAAATACACAATAGAGTACAAACATAGCTCTCACCCTACCCCCCCTTGACAAAATCAAGGCATGAAGCCCATGAGAGATAGGCCAAGCATAGTGGATAAGAATCTAGAGCTAGTCTCTAACCAATCGCTCCAACACAGACCAGCCAAAAAGAACTATCAAAAGAGTCATCTTAAGTGGTGGTTTGACTTGCCTACATGACCTAGGATAACTGGACTAGGAACTCCTAGGCGAGAACTCATATAGCCTAGTCTATAAAAAGTCACATATGTTCTCTTTTTACCACATTTCCCTTCAGCACTTTATACTCAAGCGTGTAAAATTGACGGAGCAGAGTGTATTGTGACCCGAAGAGAACATGGCATTGGCCTCAGGTCCTATCTTGGTACTCGAGAACCTAAAGCTCTTGCAAGGTAACACTAAATCATTTTTCTTCTCCTCACTTTTATTTTTGCTACAACCATCCTTATTTATTTATTAGCTAAATGCTACCCCCAAGAAGATAAGGTATTGAACCCGTTGTCCCTAGGAATCTACCAACTCTTTGCAAGGAAATGATCATATGCTCTTGAATTTTTTTCTTCTTTTATTTTCTTATTTTAGGGATTAGAATCCCTTTTTACACACCTCTGTATCATATAGTTTTTCAAATATATTCATTGGTTCTTCTCTCTCTTATTTGGAAAGATTTCCTATTTGCATCACAACTAATAGGGATTCCAAGAAACAACTGCTTGGCAAGCTAGCAAGACCAGGTCACTAATACTACCCTAAAAAATAGCTCTTAACCTGACAATGTCTTTATACGTGGTGGAAAACTACTCAAACCTCCCCAAACACACCTAACCTATCCTTGGGACTTCATGCCTTCAATATTGATCCCTAACAAAAGAAAAATACCCCACATACATATACACATATAGCATAAAGGGAAAGAACTCATAAAGGAAGGGCATCACCTAGACTTGGCTACAAGAAGCGTCTATGCAGCAAGAGGCTCTCTCCAAGTGCTCCATCGAATCTGTTTAGTGCCACACTCAAACAAGAAATCATTAACTACACTTGTACCAAACAAAAAAATGCCTCTTGGCTGAATGAAATATGACTATTTTACTAAAAAAATAACTAGTCCTCTTGGCCTAAGGAAATATAACCATAGATCATACCATTCAACAACCTATTGCTAAACAAACACTTGGTCATGATGGCTTACTCAGGCCCTACACTAAGTACATCAAATTATTAGCTAACCCCTTGCATAAATAGCAAGGGGTGTCTAATGGATATATTGTTGAATGATTCGATATGTCCATGATAGAATAGGAAGATGGTCAATCGCTACCTGGCTCATAACCCATACTAATCCCATTGGAGGCCAAAACAGGACATGTGAGCAAGTAGTCCCCACATTAGCCTTGGACTAACATTAGGAGGCAATTATAAAAGCCCCTTGGGACCACAGTTAAGAAATACATCTTCGATGAAGGTATAATTAGCCAAGGAGTTTGCAAAGTGATTCCACTATTGAGGAATCGATTGGGAAGTCACTGCCTCAAAGGTCTCAAGGGTGTTCAAGGTTGCATGATGGTACATCCTTAGAATGGAATCTCTCACGTTATAGGCCCCATTCAATTAGTTGATATAATTGCAAGTTGCCTTTCACCAATAACTAGAAAATACCACTACGTTTGGCTAGATTTAACCCCATAAGCAAGGCTTTATATTCTGCCATGTTATTCATAAAACTAGTGCCCAAATACACTACCATTTTTAAAACCACTTGATGCGATGGGGATCTTCTATGACAACCCCTACACTCACATGCTTAGTAGGTCCTCGAGAAGCTCCATCAAAATATAATGTACAAACCACAGTTGCATTGATGTAACCTACCATGACAATCAACTTATTCGTATTTTTTATAGTCAAAATCTAATCAAGAGAGAGGGTGTAAGAGAGATACAATCCCTCCTTCCTTACTGAAATCAATAGGGATTCTAGTAAGAACCCAATGACAATGGTGACAATGGACTTGAATATCCCACGTAAAAGATTCATCTTGCTACACAGTAATGTGATAACCCTTACTCCACCAAATCACTTTGCCTTGGTGGTAATGCTGCTCTAAATATGGATGCTTAAGATAAGGAATGATTTTCCCCATCCAATAGTCTTGGTACCCTCTACAAGTTTAAGATGAGGATCCTGAAGGACCTGCAAAGGTACCAAGTCGAACATCAATCACTATGCATAATAAGGCTTCAATTCATTGAAATTTACTTTAATTTTAAACTTTACCCCTTGCAAATCGGCTAAAAGGATTGTAGAGCCATTCTTTCCTATACAAAAAATCTTATAAGGACCCCATCCCAAGGCAAAGTTTCTCTATGTAGGTATAATTAATCTCAAACACCCCCAATTTGCATCTAGCAAATGTAATCGGATGATACCACTTCTCCTCCCAAATCTAGGCTAAACATCATTTGATATTATACAGTGTAGCTGCTAATAAAAATATACAAAATATCTCACCCCTTCTATGTACTTTCAAGACTAGCACTTTTTCCAACTCTTGATTCACATCCTAGGAGGATACTTGACATGGATCACTCCAAACAAATAGCTAGTTAAAGGATAATAGACTCATCAATGGCAATTTTCTCTTAGCCAGTGCATTAATAAATCGTTCAATAATAATTGAATGATGACAGAAAGCTATGTACTTCTTTAGGTGTACGTGGCAGACTCATAGCAATGACAACCTTTATCTTTTCAAGATCAATCACAATACCAACTGAGCTAACCACATGTCCCAATAGCAATCTATAGGACACTCCAAAGACACATTTTTGTGGATTGAGAGCAATGCAAAACTACCTAGCTCCTCTAGGGAAATATCATTAAAAGTTTTATAAATTGTACAATGTTTCCAAGACCCTAGTGCATTGTATACTACAAAATCCATAAGATGATATGCAAAGGTATCAAATACAGTGTTAATAAATATCATTTTCAACTCGTCTTTCTCTGTGATAGCCTTTTGGTTATAACCAGCAAAGCATTTCATAAATGAATAGATATCCCTACCCACTAACTGATCTAGGATCTTATCAATAAATGGTAGCAGATAGTGATCTTTGATCGTCTGTTTATTAAGCTCCCTAAAATCTTCACAAAGCTGGATTTGATTATTTTTCATTTTTTTGATAACTACTGGAAAACTCCATTCCATGTGTTGTATAAGAAATATCAAGCCCACCTTATGTAATTTTTGTAGCTCCTTAAATATTCTGTTCCTTAGCTCAAAAGGTATACATCTCACTTTTTGTCAAAGAGGACGGCTACTCTCCTTCAAGGGAATAGTATGCACAACCAAACTAGGAGGAATACCCCTCACCTCATCATAGTTCTTGGCAAAAATATCTGAGAATTCTTGGATTAAGGACACAGTCCTTCCTCTCTTCTAGACAAAGCATAGATCCTAATTAATCGGTTGTGGCTCATCCAACATACTGAGATCTAGCTCAATCACATCTACATCTCTGATTCTATCATGAGCTTCTATCAACTCATTCAAAGTCACCTAGTAGACATCTTTTGTAGTGGATCCCTCTCTTGATTCATCACTTGTTGATGAAGTCTCATTGCTAGAAGGATCCTCTAATGCATCTAATTCTATCGAGAATAAGGATACTCTCTCTCTTTGAGGAAATTCATGATATCCACCCAATATGTGTACATGTTTGGAACCTTTATAAAAAATTAGATGACCAGTGTGTATATCAACTTGATAGTAGTTGGATTACAAGGTCCATGGCCTTCCTAATAATACTTGATAGCTTGGTTTCCCTACAAACTAATAACCCTAAAGTCTAGAATGCATTCCACATTAGCAATGATCACGTGGACTTTGGAAATACAACCTTCTGATTGTCTCAAATTTTCATCATCCATTCAAAGAATTATGGAGGTATCATTTTAATTTCCAATCCTATCCTTTTCATCAATTTTAAACTCACAATGTTGATGGAGGATCTCATATCCACAATGGCATGATCCACTAATATGTCATTAATGTATGCTGCCAACCTTGGGCAATGCTTTTCAACATGATCATCTCCCATATAGGCTATTCCTAAGGGTTTGATGATATACCCAATGTGAAGGATCCTCTTAAACTCTTTATGCACTCTTGGAGATAACTTGATCAATTGCAAGAGATTCAAGTCAAGCTTTACCGTGCAAAGAGCATTGTCTAAGTCAAATTCATAATAATTAGCAGTGGTTGTCTTTTCCTTCTAGACCATTCTTTGGCTTGGTCACTAGAGAGAGCTTAGGTGCCTCTTTCTTGGCTTTTACCTTCTTCTTTGCCCCTTCTTTGCGAGCTCCTTATTGGAGTCAGCTTTGCTATCAGAAACTTTTTGATGACTGACTTCCATATCAGGATTAAGGACTTGTGCCCCCTTATTATCCTATTTAGGGTTTTCCCCAACATGTTTTACATTATCTCTAATGCTATCTTTAACTTTATGTCCTCTTGTAATAGCTTGTAAATTGGGAGCCTCAGTGTGTTAACATGCATAGCTTCGATAAGGTTGAGATCACTACCACTAGGTAGCTCTTCTATGATAGCTTTTCCTCTCTATTATATTTGTTTTGGTCTCTTAGCTTGTTGAAGGTTAATTCCTTATGCTTGATGATAAATCAGACCTAGTAATCTTACTCCAGCAAGTACTAGCTAGATGGTCAGACTTCCCACATATGTTGGATTTGACATTAGAAAATTTTCTCAGAAAGTACTGACCACCATACCGCTTACAGCTAAATCTTGATGGAGCATTTTCTTCAGTATATCAACTTCCTATCAAGTTTTTTTGCTTCTTTAGGAAATTAACAATCTATAGCTATTTTTCTATATGATTTCGTTATCATAGCAATATCATGCTTCATCATGTCCTTGACTTTGCCAATAACATTTGGCATACTAGACTCATAATTGTGATCATCTGCTTTCCATTTAGCTAGCCTAACCACTTGATTAGGGATAGACCATTGCTAAGTTGGCTTGACATTAGGGTTCATCATCTGGATTTCATTATTTAGTGGAATCATTTGGCTGGCCATTGACATAGCAACATTAGGAGGAGCTTGCAACATGGGCACATTCTAAATTATGTTTCATCTTTCATTTGAATTGGTTATGGGTGTACTAGTCACACCTTGTAATGTGCCCGCCTGAGCTTTTCTTGGTGGTACATTCTTAGTAGCCCATCAAGAGATTGTTGATATATTTGCAATCACACCTAACGTAGCCTCTTTGTTTGAGGCAATTTGGGCTGAAGACATGCAGGCTGCAAGAATCCCATATGCACAGAGAGGGAAAACTGCTACCCATCCAGCAACTATAAATCATTGTGCTTGACTACCACTTTTTCATATATATGATGAATACAATATAATTATTCTTTTCCATCTTAGTTATTATCTTGGTCATTGCTAGTCTAAACTCAAGATTGTGTTTATGAGTCCAAGCTTTCATCTTGGAACCTAATTCACTTGAGTAATAGTTGTTCAAGTCTTCAATCTATGTCATCATGAACATTATCTTCATCTTCCATCCGCCATAGCCATGTGCATCCATAGTTCACTTCCATAGCCACAAGCACCAAAGCTTCAAGTTTACTTCATTCTCTCATTCCTACCACTTAGACCTAGCTAGCACCACTCAAATCCACTGATTGCACATCAAATCAGTGAGGAGGGGATTTGGAAGATTTGGAGCACATTTTTTGAAAGTTCTTGAAGACCTCAAGTCCAACGAGGCAAGAAATAATCATCATGGTATCTCTTGATACTACATAAAAATTGTGCCTTCACACTACTGTCTTGTGTCCTATGACCCACGCTCAAGATGAGCTCATTGATGGTTACTCTTAGCTTTTTTAAGTTGATCCTCACTAATGAGAGTACCAAGCATGAATAATTTTAAATGGATATCTTTTTCAAAGAGTAACATTACTCTTGTTACTCATTTCAAGCACATAGAAGATATGCTTGTCTTACTTGCAGGGAATTATGGAGTTGTAAGCATTCAAGTGCTATCACTATTTGAAGAAATGTTGTGCAAGAGTTTGAAGTCATTTCTATTGCCTCAAAGATGATAACTTTGCTTGAGGGGACATGAACATAAAGATTGATGCAACTGGTGCAAGCAAAGAAGAAGACCAGAAGGACCTAGAAGAAGAGGATCGAAATAACAAAGTGAAGAACAACTACAAGATCAAAAAGAGCAAGCTAGACTACACCAACAAGAAGACAACATAAAGATTGATGCAACTGGTGCAAGAAAAGAAGAAGACCAAGAGGACCTAAAAGAAGAGGATCAAAAGAGCAAAGTGAAGAACAAGTACAAGATCAAAAAGAGCAAGTTGAGCTACACCGACAAGAAGACCTACAATGAATTGAAGATCTATGTAAAAAGAAGTGTTGAAAACCACAAGGACCTCACAGTCCTTGACCCAAATTTTTACTGACTTTTTAGCCTTGTATTGCCTAGCCCAAAATGCTCCTATCATAAGCTTGTAAACTCCTCATGTAGCCTTGTACTATAGCCTCTGTATACTTTGTGAGGCCCATGTTACAACCTCTGGATGTCCACCATGTTTGTGGTACCCACACTTAGCCTTTTTTGTGACAGCCTTTGGTGTTTTGCCATGTTTATGGTGTGCCCACACTTTGTAGGTGTTGCTCTCACTAAAGCCTCTACACACTTTGTACTTTCTAGTTGTGATTGAGGAGGGGTGTTGAGATATTTACAATCACACCTAATGTAGCCTCTTTGTATAAGGCAGTTTGGGTTGAAGACATGCAGGCTATAGGAATCCCATATGCACAGAGAAGAAAAACTGCTACCCATCCAGCAACTATAAAGCATTGTACTTGATTACCACTTTTTCATACATATGATAAATAAAATGTCATGATGCTTTTCCATCTCAGTTAGTATCTTGGTCATTTTTAGTCTAAACTCAAGATTTGTCTTTATGAGTCCAAGCTTTCATCTTGGAATCTAATTCACTTGAGTAACAATTAGTCAAGTCTTTAGTCTATGTCATCATGAACATTCTCTTCATATTTCAGCTGCCATAGCCATGCTCTAGATCCCGCATCTTTTAACAAAGATGTCCTTGGAAGCACCATCTAGGATTTTGATAAAACCCTCGAAGTTTGGTAACTAGGCTTGCTTGAGTCTACTCCATAGTGGAATTTCTGGCCGCTTCCACGAGAATCAAACTAAGTTTTTTTTGTTAAATCTATTACTAGTGGCTAATTAATATTAGTGGATTCTAAAGTGATGCGAATCAGGATTTTTGGTTTCTAATGGTCCATCACGTGTGATTTTTATTCCTTCTTAGGAAAGCTCTCAGCTTACCGAGACCACCCAACCATAGGCCTAGATCCGCCATCCTCCCACTTCCCTTGAGAGAGTAGTTTTAGCTATCTAATTACCTACCACTTTAGGTTCAACATATAAAAACAGCTTCTTTGAATTATCTCCTGATACAAATTTGTTACACTCCCTTAATTTATGACACAAAAATAGAGTAAAGCAATTCCTTCTTAATAGTTCCTTTAAGAAAAATGACATTTTACAAATATTTTCTTGTTCAAAGGTATTATTTTCTCCAAGTTCCATTCCCCAACTAGTATTGGAGTTTCCAGACACATTTGGAAATCAAAGGGTAGTTGGAAATTTGTAAGAGCCTAAGGAGTTTATGACCAGTTCCTATGACAAGAACTTTCACGTCATGATTGGTCTAAACTCACTAATCCGAAACAAAAAAAATAAAAACCCCTTAGAGTAGGTTTTATTCACATTGGTCTTGGGGAGGTCTAGCGTCATCAAGAACACTACCTCAGTCGGCGTTTTGTGTTCACCGGAATATTGCCTCAATTGACGATCTGTATTCAGTCATCCATCTTTTAACTTGATGATTTTAGGAAAGATCAGTACCTAGCTTATAATCACAAATATCTTATTTTGAATACATTATACATAAAATTTTTAACAAATTTATTTCCAAGATAAATATTTTCTTTTCAAAAATAATAACATCGAGGAAAATTAGCATAAGTGGCAAAATAACTTCGAGACAAATCATCATAAGTGGTGATACCTTCCAATAGTCTTTCTGGACTTCCTCTTCCTTGGGGATTAGTTTGGTCTGAATTTAAGCAATAATTTCATACTTGAGAATAACTCCCTTGGAGTTTCGTGGGTCTTTGCCCGCAATAAAAGAAAATATTGGTTAGTTTAATTACGAATAGTATCATTTGGCAATTATGTCTTAAGGTCTCTTATATATCGAGGATTCGCATCCGTTATTACCCATCAGAGATTTCGTTTGATCAACACAAAAATAAAAAATATTAAATATTTTAAGGACATAGTACATTCCTTGTACTCAATTAGGTTCATCTTGTATAGACCCAAGTTACCCCTTGGAATTTGCGGTTAAGAATTCCTAAAATAAATTATATGTAAGAATTGAATAAAATCTTATTTTACGCATGCAGCTTTTGTTCCCTATTCATGGGATAAAGGCATGCTAGCTGTTTTTATTTTAAAAAAATAGTACATGAGGATCCATAACGGGTGCTTGGTTGATGGTATTTGCAGCTTTGTTTATAATCCCCATACTCGCCATTCTGTTTGTAGTAATTGTATCCGCAACGCTATTGGCAGCTCATGCCTCCGCGACCTTTGTAGCTTTCTTCTTTGGGGAGAGATCGCAAAAAGGGGGGAATTTGACAAAGGAGCTTGGGGATAATTAGATTGATTGAATTTTTTATTGACCGGGGGGGGGGGGGGGAAGCAATCACCAAGAATTCTGAGAAATTGAGAAGAGTCTTGATTCTACAGGGGAATATGATAGAAGGGAGGAAGGAATTGAATTCGAAAGCTCGCGGAGTATCCTCCTTGTCTTCTTGATGAGAAATTCCCGTGCTCATGCTTCTCTTGCCCCACTCCCTCTTGCTATATACTCTTGAGAAGGGCCTCTCCTCTCTTGCTCCGACTACCCTCAAATGCTTCCCATGCCTCATATTTATAGTTGAATTGGAGAAGAAGGGTTGTGGCTAAGAAGAAGAGCTCTTTATGGAAGGATCTTGGAAAAATCAGCAATTTGAAGCTTTCAAAATGCAATCTAATGGTTTGGTTGGTTCTGAAAGAGGGGGTAAAACCCCAAGACACCTAGTTAGAATTCTCCTAGATCACTCCTTATTCTCCTCGTTTTCAAAGTATTGTTTGTGATGCCTGTAAACTACAATCATGATGTGTGTAATTTCGCCAATCCTTCTTTTTGCATGAAATCTCCAAAACTGGCTGAAAAAGACACTTTCTTTTTTGCATTACACCCATTTTAGAAGTTTTCATAGGTTTTTAGGATATTTACAATAAATAATATCCAAAATTTCAAAAATATGCTAGTTTTGTTCGAAAATCTAGTATATTTGGACCATCCATACTATAGACACTAACACTAATGACTAATAAGGCTCATAATTCTCATTCACATGATAACTTCCATGATGGGTGGCTACAGTCCTTGTCAATCGGGAAAAATGTCAGGTTACGATCCTCGGGTCTTTTTGCCTGAGATCGTCTCTATTTAATGATTTTAAAGCTCTTCAAGTCCATTCTATGAGAAGTCGGGAAGATTTTAAATCAAAGTTGGGATATCACACACCTTGAGTTCCACCAATCAATTTCAAATTATTCCTAGGACCTAAACTCAAATTTAGGTTTGCTTAGATAAGTAGGCCACTTGTAAGCATGACTTTACCTCCTCTACTCATGTAATAGTAGTGTCTATCGACAAGAGCAACACTGCTACTTGGATATTGAAGTCTAATCCATGTAAAAAGTACTATAATTAGACAATAAGTGGAATAGGAATAGAGGTTTGCAATTTGTGAAACAACTCTTTTAGTTTCTTGGCATACACTCGAGCATTCTCAAGGGGCTCTTAACGTATCATATTCAAAATACACAACCAATACTAACCACCTCTCTCAGGGGAAACTTTCTCTTTGGAACGAGGCCACAAAGAATAAGTCAATTGTAGTTATAGTCTCGACTTCCAAGCTAGATACCACATTGTAGCTCTTTCTTTCAAAGTCATGTTGAAAAACATCATGAGATGTCCTTCATCTTGAATTTGGCAATTGAACATCAATTTCTAGAACTCAATGATGTGAAGTTCTGTATCTTCCTTTGCTAACCCATTAAAGATGGGTAGAAATAAACTTAAGACTAGCAAATCCGATGTTCTTGCAGGTATTGCAATGGGTTGTGCCATCATGACAATTGAGTTTGCTATAGGTTTTGTACTAGTGGGGTTACACTCCCACTCAAAGTAGATTGACTTTTTGGGGAAAGGCTAGAGCTTCCTTCTCCCCCTAACGGACTAACTGGGACATTAATGTGGCAAAGAGACCTCTCTTTCTCAAGGATATCGAATTGTTATGCTTAGGAGAATATCTCCTAATAATATCAACTCTCTATCTAGCCCTTTCGTCTCTTTCTTAACGTTGAATTTTGGCTTGACGGTGTCTATTAGGAAATAAGGGATCTATTTCAATGCTCTTTGGCATACATTGAATAGTTAGTCCCTATTAACCAAGGTTCAAAAATCACCACTTATTAGTGGCTCCCAGAAAATCATGCATTTGTATCAATTTATGATACAACGTTTTTTTCCAACTCCAATAGAGGGATTATCCAAACATTCAAGTGATCAACAACTTGACTCACATGCACAAGAGCTCCCCCCAGTAGAGTGTTGTTGTTCCTACAACTCTCTTACACCCTAGGGATTGGCCCTAGGATGCACCACCTTAAACATAAAACACAAGCATAACAAAGTCCTCTCAAAATATAATTGTAATGACCCAAAAGAATGTATATGTTCCTTACTTAATTAGTTTCCTAAGATATCGTACTATCCTACAACAAAGGGGAATCTTACACTCTCAACATTGGTTGTCACCTAGACATTTAATTGCAATGCATTAAGGAATTTATATTCTAATACCATATTTAGATTACATATGCAAAGCATATGACATTCTGTGTTCAAATAACTTAGCTAAAAATCATCTAAGTGAAGTGGACAAACAACCTTTTCATGATTTTTTTCTACTAACATCATGTTGTGTTGCTAGGGAATAGCACTAGGCTAACCTATGCTACTGAACCCCTTAAAAACCAAAATCTATATGCTAATTTACATTTTACTTGCAGAGATGTAGGAAGATTTCATGATAATTGTTCATAGAAACAAGGCCTAAACATGTACTTTAACATATAAATGTAGATAAATTAAGGCAAGCCCCCCCCCCCCCCCCAACACACACACACACAGAGAGCTGATTAAGCCTTATTGAAAAGGCAAGACATCTTTCAAATACTAAAAATAAAGAGGGGGAGAGAGAGAGAGAGAGAAACTCCTCTTTTTATTTTGATTTAAATTTAAATAGGTTTGGAGAATGTTGTAGGTTCAAGAGGCTTTGAGAAGGTTCGAAAACTCTTGAAGCTACAACCAAAATAATCTATATTGTGTGTGTGTGTGTGTGTGTGTGTGTGTGTGCACGCGCACGTGCGCATGTGAATTTGTATCATAACTTTAAACTAATAAAATAACTACATTTTTCATGGAAAAATGTCACTCAATTGGGATGGACTGCATTTTTCTTTTTTCTTTTTTTGGTGGGGGGGTCACCTTATTGGCCCCTTTACCCTATAATCTAGCATATCATCCAAGTTTATATTGTAGTGCACATTAATTAATTAATTGATAGAGATCTATTTGCATCTAAAATTTGAAAGAAATTGGTATAAATATTTTTAATTTTGGCATTTTATCTCTCTTTTTTTTTATACTTTGAGATTTTTAGTAAGGTGACAAGTTTTTCCATATTGGTTGTCTTTAAAATTTTCATTGAAGCAAGCATTTGGGAGATTCTTATAGACTATCGATTATGCCCTAAATGGTTGGCCCTAGAAATTCTTGATCATTATGGTTTCTTTTAGCTTCATTAGGGGACTTCATTAGGGATTGGCCTAAATGGGGCAAAATGGATAAGAAAGAGGTAAAAGGGTGGAATATTTGAGATAAACAAGTAGGGCTTCAAAAAAGTCCAAAACAAAAGACAAACAGGGGGGAAATGCATTAAAAAAATTCCAAAAAAAAAGAGCAACAATAATAGATATGCTTCCCTGCTCATAAATATGGATAGAGAGAGCATGGAAAGTGTAAAATAAAACCGAAACCCAAATACTAAGGTGGACTCAAAAAGATCTAATGAGGAGCTCATTGATGGAACTCGATTCTTCCAAGATGCCCTGATGTAGGAGGACTCTCTTGAAAAAGAAAGTGGTGATTTTGATCTAAGCAACATGCAATCTAAAGGTGCATAAGACCTTCTAGAAGTTGATAAGTTGTAGGTGGAGGAGTCGATATCGATATATAAGTTAGGAGACAAACTCTATTGATAAGATCACCCCCCCTAGTTTTTATGTTTTTAGGAAGTAAAGGTAGTAGGAACCTCATTAGGGAGGAACCTAAACCTAATCTCAAAAAGAGTATGAGTGGTTCTATTCATACCATGAAGGTGGTGGTGTAATGTGCCCTGTCCAAGAACATTTTAGCGGTCCATCGAGAAACGAGTCTAAGTGTCGCTGCCCAACACTTTTAGGGAATATTTTGGGGTTTGTCGCCTAGGGTTTCCCGAGTCCACCTCGCAACGGAATGTTCATGGCCAGACCCACTAGGATCAACTTGAAATCGGGTTCCTAGGGCCAAGGTCTCCTAACAACTTTCTAGCGTCGGGTTTTGGACATCCTACTTTATGCAGAGATACCCAATCCAAAGAGATCCATACCGCACTTGGCTCAAAGAGAATGGAAAACGAGAGGGATGCGTGCTCAACCTCTCTGCCCGTAGGGCATAGTCCCATTTTGGTCCCCTAAAACGGCATGAATCGGATTCTAACTTAACAATACCTAAAGTTGAATGGAGATTGGAGGGGTATCCTTCTCTCTACCTCTCTCTTGCAGCCTCTCGGGGTCTCCTTATCCTCCCTTTGTGCCTCCCCATGCCTCATATTTATAATGAATTAGAGAGGAGGGGATGAAGCTGAGAACAAGAGTTCTTGGTGGAGGGACTCTTGGAAAACTCAGTGATCTGATGCTTAACTCATAAATTTGATGGTTCCACTGGCTCGAAAAGGGAGGCAAAACCCCAAGACACTTGGTTAGAAAGCTTTCAAATCACTCATTCTTTCTCTCCATCTTCGAAGTGTTGTCTACTACCTGTAGACTACAGTTGCGGCACAGGCGATTTCGCTAATCTTTTTTCTTTTATAAAATCTCCAAAAGTAACTAAAACATCACTTGTATTTTCTTTCAAATGACATCTAGTTCTATCTTTTTAGGATAATATCTAAAATATCTAGACTATGGTAGTTTTACCCAAAATCTAATATTTTTGGACCACCCATACAATACATATTAACACTGTGATTAATATGGCTCATAAGTCTCGTTCACGTTGTAACTTCCATGAAGGGTGGCTAAAATCCTTGTCAATCCGAGAAAAATATCGAATTTACGACTCTCGATTTTTTAATATATTTTTAGTCAATAGAAATTATTAGCTATTAAGGTTAGTTAGCTTTTACCTTAGTTAGTAATCTTACGAACTTATTAACTGACTAACTAACTTTTGAACTAACCAACTAACTTTTATTGCGTGGAAATACTACAGGGGCACAACATTAGGTTACTTGAAAAAATTAAAGCCCCTCGCCACAAGGGTCTCAAAGGACTCTCTAAATAACTGGGTGGTAGTTCACTTAAGAGATTTCCATAGTGTCAATCTATGCTCTAGGGCCATACAACTCTCGAGCCAAGATATGGATCTCACTAAAATTTATAACTTGCCCGATCACCACAACAGGTGACTTTAAGATGGTCAACTCCCTTATATGCAAGTATAAAGGATTGGGATCTACTATAATTGTGATGGAAAAGGTGGCTTGGAAGAGTGCCAAGGACTTCCATGGCTTAGTAGATTCAAACCCCCATCTAGGATTCATCTAATCAAGTAACCAGAATGGTCCTTATCTATGTAAAGCCAAGTTGGATAGATGTTACATATCGGCCGGTCTACACCTATGGAAATTGCCACAAAAAACTTTACAACTCAATTGTCCTATCAAATCACAACCCATCCTAGCCACTCTAGATGAAAAAGTGCTAAACACTCCTAGGACTGGTTGGTTTCATGTGATCTTATGTATAAGATGATAAGCCGTACTAGGAGTCAAAACAAAACCCATAGAATAGAACAAAGTCCTCCAAAAGCTGCCCATAAACTTGGTGTCATGATCGGACACAATCTTCATTGGCATTCCATGAAGCTTAAAGACACATTCCATAAACTGATCAACCACTTGCTTTATTGTAAACGAAATGAAATGGGATGATTTAGTCAACTAGTCTACCACAACATAAATGCTATTCCACCCATGTTTTGTTGTAGGCAATCCCGTTATGAAATCCATGCTAATAATTAGACCACTTCCCATGAGGAATAGGTACTGGCTGAATCAAACCACTGGGTAGAAGTGTGGAATCCTTATTTTGTTGACACGGAAGACAACTTATGATATAGTCTTTAACATCTCTCCAAATCCCTTTTCAATAAAAGCTCTTATGGATCTTATCAAATGTTTTGAACAAACCATGATGTCCTGCTAAAGGTGCAAAGTGCATCTCTTGCAAAATTGTGGTCTTTGAAAGATGATTGAGGAGTCAAGAAAACCAGTCCTTGATACCATAAAAGACTACTATACCATTTATAATTTGGATACTCTTCTCCTTTACCTTGCTGAAATTCCGTCATCATTTTGGATGCTTGCTCATCAAGCAAATACTCTTCTTGAATGTCATTGATCCAATCCTTATGCACGGTTGAAATGGTAGAGATAGAACATGACCACATTCTTGATAAGGCATCCGCCACCACATTGTCGTTTCTAGCCATATAAGATATCTGAAAGTCATATCCTTCAAGAGTAGCTAACCATCTTTATTGCTTGGGAGACAAATTTGGTTGTGAAAGGAAGTATTTCAACACATGATGATCACTTTGACCTTGAAATGGTTGCCATATATGTAATGATGATACTTTTTAATAGCGTACAATATTGCCAACATCTCTTGCTCATAAACATGTAATTGATGCTCCTTGTCATCAAACTTTCGCCTTTCACAAGCTATGACTCCATGGTCTTGATATAAAACCGTCCCAATTCCCCTTCCACTGGCATCTACACATACGATAAACTCCTTAGAGAAATCCGGGCATACAAGGATAAGTGCTGAAATCAAAAGACATTTTAGCTCATTGAAACTTTTATAAGTGATGGAGTCCCAAAAGAAAGCCTCATTTTTAAGTCTTTCTATCAATGGAGCCGCCACATGAGCATAAGTCTTGATGAACCTCCTATAGAAGGATGATAACCCAAGGAATCCTCTCAAATAAGTTGCATTCATAGGAGTAGGCCATTATTTAACACATTTCACCTTCTTGGGATCCACTCTTATGCCTTGCTCTCCCATAACATGACCTAAGTATTTAACTTCATCTTTCATGAAAGAATACTTTGTCATCTTCACAAAGAGTGTGTGTCTTCATAATGTGTCAAAGACCTCTCATATATGCTTCAAATGCTCATCCTTGGATTTGGTATAGATGAGAATATCATCAAAGAAAAACAATGACTATTTTGAATAAGAAGGGTTACAATATTTTATTCATGAGGGCTTAAAAAGTAGTGGGTGTTTTTGAAAGCCCAAATGGCATAACCAAGAAGTGGTATAACCCTCTTTCATTCATAAAAGCTATTTTGAACTCATCTCCTTCCTTCATTCGAATTTGATGATAACTTGATCGAATATCTATTTTGGTGAAGACCTTGCATATTTAATCTCATCCAAAAGATCATCAATTCAAGGAATAGGATATCTATTCTTGATTGTTGACTTGTTTAAGTCTTGATAATCAATGCACATGTGAAATGATCTATCCTTCTTCTTGAGTAAGAGCACGGAGAGGTAAATAGTGATTGACTTTGCTAAATTTAACCCATTTGCAGCAATCGTTTGACTTGTCGCTCCACTTCTTCCCTCTCAAACTTGAACAAGCGATAGGGAGGTTTGTTGATGGGCTTTGTGTTGGGCAACAAATCAATAGGATGGTCAATCTCTCACTTTGGAGTTAAAGATGATGGTGGCTAAAATAAATCCTTGTATTCTTCCAATAGCTATTCCAATCTTGGATCCCTTTTCTTTGTAGAAGAAGATGGATGATTTTATGATTGCTCTTTATCTACCTTTGTAGGCAAAAGAGTGAAGATGCATGATTTGGCATTGATTTCTTTTCACAATTTCCTCATGGAGATGAGTTTTATATGTTTGTGGTCTATGCCTTTCAATTCTATGTGCTCTCCTTGCCAATTAAATTCCATTTTCAATCGTTCCAATTCTAAAGTGAATTTTCCAAGTGTCTTTAGCTATGTCTTCAGCCAGTTACATCCAATAACATTGTCAATAGGCCCCATATCCAAATTGATCAAGTCCTCTTGTATTGTGCAAGAGGGAGATAGTTCAATTGAAGTACATGGGCACACTTATTTACTAGACTCATATGCACCATATTGACAACTTGTATCCACAAGGAGGAATCCATGTCAATGGGTAGCAACTTCAGCCCATTCAAAGATTTGGTATTGACGAAGCTATGAGTGCTACCTGTATCCACTAAAATATGTGCAACCTTGCCATTGATGATACCTTTGAGTCTAAGTATACTTTCTCCTTTGCATTCAATCCATGCATCATGTGAAGTAGTACACAAGGAAGCATGAGAATCATGAGTGCCACGCTGGATCAAATGGAAATCCATCCATGGGATCATAGAATCATTAATTAGTGGCATCCTCTCCTTCATGAACTTCATCGATCATTGGGTAAGTATCAACATGCAGTAGATTTTTCTCATATTTCTCTTCTTTTTCAACTTCAACATCTTGAGTGATCACCATATTGATTTTTGAATTCTTGGCTTTGTACTTCAACTTATGATCTTATGACCACTTCTCCCCACATTTGAAACATAATCCTTTGGCATGCATTTCTCTAAGCTTGTCGTCAGAGAGGAAGTTGCTATTAGAACTATTTTGGGATAGTTTACGAGCATTTTCAGCTCTAGAAAAATTACCTCTTCTCTCAACCATAGTTTTGAAATTTTACCCCTATTTTTATGCATAATTTTCACCCTATTTAGAGGCATAAATAATGGGAAAATTTGGTACTTTGCTGTTATAACTATTTTGACTATTAATCCCTATTTTTTTGCTTTATTGTGTCTCTTGATTGGTTGAAAACTTATCCATATTTTGTTGGTTGGTTGGAAAAATTATTACCCACATTCCTTTGCTGGAAATTTCTTGCATCTCTTTTATACTTCAAGGAATATCTTTTAGCCAATTGTATGGCCTAATGTAAAGGTTTTGGTTATTGAGATTCTATGTTCGATGATAGGGCAAGGTCAATACCAAAAATATATTTATTCAGCTTAGCAAAATCTAAAATACTTCAATGTACATGGAGAGATTCAAGTAGGTTTTGGAATAGTCTCTAATAGACATTTCTCTTTGAGCACATGCATACCATCTTCTTTGGAGCCTTTCTAATGTCACCAAGTATGGGTGTAAAATAGTGAAGTACAATTCAAGCTTATTAATCCATTCCTCCCACTCCGAAGGTGAAGCCTTATCCCCTTTGAAATTAGTGATATTGATCTTTTCCTTGTCCTCATTTTCATTGTAAGATGGCTATCCATAATAATGTTGCTTCCATGAATCTTTTTTTAATGAGTTTTGCTTGAAAGTAGTTGGCCCAAAACCATGAGATGAGGGTTCATTGTTTGAAACATACTCTTTAATTGAGATATCATGGGCTAATCTTCTCTCATGTAATACTTTCAATTAAAAATTAGTTGGTTAGTTTGAAAGTTAGTTAGTCAATTAATAAGTTAGTAAGGTTACTAACTAAAGACTAAATAAAGTAAAAAACTAACTAACATTAACAACTAATAATTTTTATTTAATTACAAATCTATAAAAAATCAAAACTTGTAATCTGACATTTCTCCTAGATTGACAAGGACAATAGCCACCCTTCACGAAAGTTACAACTGGAACAAAAGTTGTGAGTCATATTAATCACTAGTGTTAATGTGTATAGTATGGATAATCCAAAAATATTAGACTTTGGGAAAAACTAGCATATTTTAGATATTACTTATTGTAAATATTCAAAAAAGCTATGGAGACTTCTAGAACAGGATGTCATGGAAAAAAATCAAGTGGTTTTTTAAGCTTGTTTTGGAGATTTAATACAAAAAAAGGATTGGCAAAATCACGCACGCCGCAATCGCAGTTTACAGGCAATAAAAAACACTTTGAACAGGGAGAAGAAGAAGGAGTGATCTAAAAGATTTCTAAGCAAGTGTCTTGGGGTTTCCCTCCCCCCTTTTGGAGCCAACAGAACTATCAGAATTTTGATTTGGGCATTAGATTGTTGATTTTCCCAAGATCCCCCCCATAAAGAGCTCTTCTTCTCAACCACAATCCTTCTTCTCTTGTTTAGCTATAAATATGAGGCATGGGGAGCAATTAGGAAGCACAATGAGACCCCGAGAGACTGCAAGAGAGAATAGAGAGAGGGAGGTAGAATGATACCCCTCCAAGAGATTGCGAGAGATTGAGAGAGAGAGAGAGAGAGAGAGAGAGAGAGAGAGAGAGAGAGAGAGAGAGAGAGAGAGGAGTTACCCTGAGAGGCTGCGAGGAAGAGAGTTAGCTCAATTCCCCCTATCTTGGTCTTCGACTAAGCCATCTTCTCTTATGCTCTCCCATCTCAAATTCAATCCTCATTCTTTATCTCTTAATCCACTTACGGACAATACCCCCCAAACGAAAGATCTCTCCAAACAATGAAACTCCCACCACAACCACGGGACCACGAACCAAGGAACTACAATTATGGAAAATGCATCTCTTATGAATCAGGTGCACCCCATTGTGTTAGGGAAAAGAAATTGGAAGAAAAGAACGTTTACATTAATTATCACAACTTAATTGAGCATGTTTCAAGATAATGAGCGTACTAGGAAAATTTTGTTCATTGCATTCATCTTAGGTGATTGATTAAAATTGCACTTAGAAGTTGTTAAATTGCACATAAATTGAATGGAAATTTCATGCTAATATATATATGAAAAGTTTCAAGAATACACATTAAATTGCAATTAAGCCAGATAAATTTTATGCATCGGGATCTGTTTGCTTGGTTGAAATAATAGGAAATCCTATTACATCTCACAAAACATAGATTGAACTTGTGATAGAGTACGTAGGGTTCCTAGGAAGTTGAAAGAATTTCAAACCCTAAAGTGTTAGAAGTTGAAAGGATTCTTCTTAAGGCCTATTTTTCTTGAAGCTGAAAGGAATTCAAAGTCCTTAAGTAACTATATGAATTATGCGACAAACCCTAGTTCAAATGAATACGTAGGGTTTCGTTGTAGGGAAGCAAATGTCCCAAATTGCAATCAACATTGCAAGGAGACTCTTCATTCAAAAGAATGAGAAAATTAAATTAGGTTATCTCTGGAAATCTTAGACGATAATGGGGATAAAGCCGAGACTAGATGCTATCGCATCAAATCGGAATTTCCTTCGACAGAGAGAACAAAGAATTGTCTAGCACATATTGTGCACTTCTGCTTGTGTTTGTACTTAGGAACAAATATTTGGAAAAGGAGTCATCTAACAAAGGAATTGATAAGAATAAAATCTTTCAAATTGGATTTAGGTTGAAACACCTATGAAAGGCATGTTGAGCACCCCTAGCTAGTCGCCAACCCTATAAAAGGGGGTTTTTTGATAACCATGTCAGGAATGTGGACCGAACCCGTCGTAAGAGGTCTCTCTGTAGAAACGTTTGTTCATAGGAGGATACTCGGGTGCTAGGGGGGCTTTGGCTATAAATCCTCTGCCTTCCTCTAGGTCCTACTCAGATGGTCTGCATGACTCGGGAAGGAATCTCAAGGCCCTGTTACTAGCATAAGGGCAGAAACTTGGAGGAAAATAAGATGCATCCTTACAAATTGTGGAAATTGTCCCATGGATGGGATTGGTATCGCATTTGAAATTTCAGTATAAATTTTACTTTCAAGGAATTTGTGTGATATGTTTTCGTGTGAGTGCATAAAATTACGTAAAAAGGAACATGTGACTAACAGGTTAATCAAGGAAGGTGCTTGTATGTGTTACCACTAATGTTCCCTTAGGTAAGTAGAAAACTAAAGCTATCAAGGGAAGCAGGTGGGCAAAACCCGTGATGGTGGTTTGTCCTATGGCAGGGTGGTCCCAAAAAATTGAGAGGCTTCTCAACATTCAAATTGCAATGATGTATTGACCTTAGATAATTTAGGGTAGAACCCTATCTCATATCATTTTAGGGGATCGAAATGGGACTTTACCCTATAGGTAGAGAGGTCAAGCAATGCATCCCTCTCATTTCCCATTCTCTTTGAATCAAGTGCAATATGAGTCTGCCTTAGTATAGATGCTTTGCGTAAAGTAGATTGTGTAAAGATTGACACTAGAAGGCCATAGAATGACTTGACCATTAGAAACCCAGAAAGATTTAGGTCGATCCTAATAGGGTTAGCTAATATGTTTCATTGAGGAGTAGACTTGAGAGTCGCTAATCGACAAACCCTATGACATTTTGTGGGAGTGCTAAGCAGCATCTTTTAGATCATGGACTACTAAAATGTGTCGCGACCTAGGCACGTTACATCTCATCATACCTTCCACCTTCATGAACTTGATTGTTGATTGCATTTCCTTTTTATACATTTAAGGGATGATGGTAAAAATACTTGTAGAAGGGGTCGCATCCATGATAATCATCATCCCATTGATTGTTGTCTTGTTTCCCTTCATGTCTAAGACTATCTTTTGGGCTGCTGAACAACTAAGGCCTTGTGGTATGAATGCCATGGATTTGTGAAGGGTGATGGTTACCCCTCACTCTATATGGTTCTCCCCTTTCAAAAGTATGTATAGCTGGCTAAGAACTTTCTTTGTTTGGATGGGAAGGATTTTTGAGAAAAGGGATTACATGTGGATCTTCAATAGTTTGAGGTTCCCTTTGTGGCTTACTCCAAATTTCCTTTATAGCTTAAATGTCAAGCTCTTGAAATAAAGATTCATTGCTTTGGAGATCAGAGATACCCTTGTTTACTTGTGTCATCTCTTACAACAACCTTGATTCATATGTATTAAGCCTTCATTCAAAGTCTTCAAATCCTTAGAAAGGCATTCATTGACATGTCCCAACTCTTTTGACAGTAAAAGGTAATCAATCACTGCATGTACTTCATGTGTGTCATCCCTTTCTTAGTGTGTATTATAAGCAATCCCAATGCTCAATTCTTCATCTATTTGCTCAAAATTATGGGCTTAATTTGTGTAATTTTTATCCTCTTTAAATTTCCTGACACCATCATTCAATGCTTTAGTAATGGGGTCTTTTTTTTAATTCATGGCCATTAGAAGATAGTGTTGTAGTAGTAGATAGTTTGTTAATAAATTCATTGTTTCTCTCAAAATATAGCACCAATCCCAATGGTTAATAGCTCTATGGGAAGCTTATTTTATGGAGATATATATTTCAAAAGATATCAACTTGGGTTTGAGACTTTGGGTGAAACAATGGCAAAAAGTGTCCCCTTATATGTTGTTTTGTGCTGTCTCACTATACCTAGTGTCAGTAAATCAGCAATAACTTGAGCTCTTGATATCGGATCGACAAAATTTTTTATTACAATAAAAACTTAGGATCCCATATTTGAATGAAGCTATCAATTTCTCAATATGGATCAGGATAGATTTTTTTTAATTCAATCTTCATCTCTGAGAACACAAGTTTCTTGCACCCTTTCTACCACTTGTAAGTACCTTGTTTGACCCTGTCAGAGTCCCTTGAGTGGAAGAAACCCTTGTAAAACTTTATAGCAACTTGAAGAGGGTTATGGGGCACTTATAGGGCTCAAGGATAACATGTAGATTGGTAGGTATCTAATGTAAAGACTTGTAAAACTATGACCACCACTTGTAGGTATCCTGAGAATAGAAGATGTCATGCACCTCTTCCAATTTTGTTCCAATGGAACCTTTAACTACATGTGGTACCTTGAATAGGGCTGATCATTGATATGCTATTGCCAAATCTAACAATGGAGAATGTACTTGCACCTAAATTTGAAAATTGCATGCACTCTAAGACAAGAGGTGTGTGCAAAGTTACTCCTCAAGCTGGGTTGTGCATCCCTTCAGGGTCATAATCAGGAAGGGAGGGTCACCTTTCTCTTGTCTTCCTGACTCACCTTGCATCTGCTTTTCCTTGCACTGGAATCAACATGGAAAGTATATTCTAATGGCTAATAAAATAAGGATGTTATGCATTGCTTGAAAAAAGCCTTTACATTCTTCAATGAAATGCAAGTGGGTATTGGAAAATGACTGATTTGAAAAGGCTATGGATAGGGCATTACCCTTTTGTAGTGACTCACTACTTTTATAATATTTTCATTTACTATTTTCATCATTATTTCAATCCTATATCATCAATGTTCAATCATCCAACAAAAATCCAAGTAGGCAGTGAGTAGCATTTATCCAATCAATTTGGCATCAACATTTGAATGAGCAGAAAAGAGAATTCATAAAGCAATCATAATTAGTCCTAGGTTGAATTCTACATGCCCTTCAATGGAGATTAAGAGGATCCATTACACTCAATCTCTCTTTATCAACAGTAGTACTAGTTCAACAATTGGATGAAAGGAGAGATTAAACTAAAAGCAATAGAATTACCTCTTTAATGTTGATAAAGAGCAGTAGATAAACCCCCAACCAATTAATATTCAGCATAAACCACCATCCATGGATCAAGATTGAAGATCATAAGTCCAGCTTCAAGAAAGCTTTGTCCAATATGGTTGCTCTCATGTAATTTTTAGTTCTCGATCAATAATATTGCTCCAATGCATCAAGAGAATCCAAGATAGAAGTCTACAATTGTTTGTTGGAGAATATCCTTTGAGCTTTGAAGAGTGTAAATTCTTGATATAATCAAGGATTCCAAAAAAATTTAGGCATTTCCATGTTCAAGAGGCTAAAAATGCTGTCAATCTTGAAGAAATACTTCAATGTAAGCTCAATCTTGATGAAATAGCTTCAATTAAACTTTCCCGGGATTGTAGACAACAAAGCCCCACGAATTGAAGTTTCAAGGAAGCAAAATTTGATGAAGATTGGCTACCCTATTTTTCCCCCAATCTAAGATGAGGAAAATGCTTCAATCTTGCTTGGAAGCCCCAATGCAGTGTCAATTGTAGATGCTTTCCTTTCACTTCTTGAAGTTAAAAGGCACCAAGATTGATTCAAAACTTCAAGAAATCGCTAAAATCTTCATGTTGTCCATTTTCATCCATTGCTAAGGTTGTGAAGAAAGCTTTAGGGAGGCTGAAGGAGAGTGAAAGATCAAGTATCAGAAGGCAAACACTTCATGTCAAGGCTGCCATTAATCATTCAAATGAGGGAGAAGCTTCAATGATGAAGGAGATTGCTTATTTTTCCCAAGGAGAGCAGGGCTAAAAAATGCCGCAAACTGTCTTGGCCTCTTCCTACTCCACATGATCAATATATCTGGTGAAGATTGAGCAAATAGGTAGTCTACAGGTTGCTTGAGATATCAAGGATCATTCTTTGAAGGTTTCATGAAGAGATATGGCCATGGCAAGGACATATGAGGAGAGAACTCCATGGAAGTTTTCAGCAAGAGCTTGTAAAGAAAAAGAGAAGCTTGCTCTAAAAAAGTAACCATAGTTTAACCCTTCCAAACCCTGTTTAGGCTTTAGCTAAGTCCATGATCCTTCAAAATGGTCCCAAATTTATCATGAACCACCGAAATGACCTTGAATCCACCATTATTTATTTATACATTCTTCAAGACCATCAAATTTAGTCATGACTTACTGTAGAGACCTTAACTAGTCACAGTTTTAACGTGTCAAATCTTGTGACTAATTATTGTTCTCCAGTTACTCTGTGCCTAATCTTATAGCCAGATACACCATGAAAATGACATTTCCATTGGATCAAAGATGTGCTCTGATATCAATGTAAAGAAGCTAATTTCCACAGGAAACCATTAAACTAAAATACAAACAAATAGACTAAAATGCCAGGAAACCGTAGCCAAGGTGGCTAGGCATGAAATGATATTACCATGAATGGCTGAGAATCAAGTGATGAGAGGCTGCAGCATAGTATGCACCCCAAGCTAAGGGTGGCCAAGGGTATGCACCTTCTTAGATGGTGGGAGGTTGAGACCTCAAATATGAAATGTTGTAAAATGGCAAAAAGATCCTTGGCTAGTTACAACTTAGCCTTTTACACTTAACCTTAATAGATAAAATATTGGCTAAGGTATGAAGGCATTTTTACTCTATTACAGAGCTAGCAAAGCTCCCCTTTCAAAATATGGCAGTCTATTCCCTAGGTAGTAGGGCTGATTGTATGGCTATGAGTATGGAAATGGCCTCGGTAGTAGTCAGAATGCAATGCATCATGGCCAAACCTATCACAATTGGCATAGAGTCAAGATATAGGATCCATGCACTTAGTTAGAAGGTGGTTTACTCCATAATCCACACACTACACATGAGGTCATAGGGGCTTTCTCATCATCTCTTGAAGCCTAGCCAACTCTAGCTTTAGGTCTGCTAACTCCTAGCCCAAGTTGACACTCTTTCCCTTATCTTGGGTGCTCTTGCTAGATCTTTCACTAACGGTAATAGCTCTTTTTGAAATTCTAGAGGCATGATGTCTCAGGTTGTGGGTCTTAAGCTCCTCTCCTTGAGTAGGTCATCCACTTGTATGGCTTCTTTGAAGACCCTAGCTAGTACATCCCTTTGCAGGGTTGAGTTGCTCACCAAGGCCTTGTAAAGCTCTTCGCTTTGAATTTTTCTTATGAACACAGTGGAGATTTCTCGTTTGCTAGGTCGCTCTGTGGCAACTGGGATTCTCTTAAAGAGACTTGCGTGTGGGTGACAGTCTCGAATATCCTCATTGTCCTTTTGACTGACAATCATCAATCTAATGATGAGGTTATCAGAGTATCCCACCTCAAAGAATCTCTTGATGAAGAGACTCTTGAGGTTATTGAAGTCATTGTGTTCGGTATTGTCTAGAATAGTGTGTCATGTCCATCATTTGTCTCCAGGAGAAGTCCAAAATCTTATGCATGTTGAGCAAGGTCCATGAGACTGTTAGCCTCACACACTTGCTCAAACCAGTCTGCAAATCTATACAAGTCATTGTCAGGCCGAGTTACTTAGCAACCACAGGTATCTTGGTTTGGCTCCTAGAATTCGAGGTGATTCCTAGTCCTACTAACAATGAAGTTGCTAGGGCTGCTTCGCTCTGCTCTGCAGTCATGTTGTCTAAGAGTTGCTTCGTAAGAAGCTTGCTCAGTGTAAGATCAACTTCTAGCAAACTCTCCCTCTCAGCATTTGGTCATGTCCTGTTTTGGTTGGTGAGCGCTAAGACACGTTGGACCTCCCACATTTCTATGTCTTGCCTCATCTTTTGAGCTCATTTCTCTTGATTGTAGGCGGTTATTCCTTGTAGCACTCTCCTTGCCAACTTTTTCTCTTCCTCCTCGAGATCAGCTATGATGTCTTCAGCCGGTCTATCGTGATACTCCATTTTAGTTTGCAGGTTGTCATACCTAGTTTATCATTCACTAGATGTTGACTAGGAATTCTCCCAAGAGAAGCTCCTCATTTTTTGAGTTCGTGTTGGCCCCTAACAAGTCGTTGGTTTCTTGGGAAACTAAGGTATCCATCAGATTGATCAAGTCGGGTAGAGCTGCATCCCTAATCGTGCATGTCATTGTTGCTCCTAAAGCAGCTTGACGATTCAAGTCCCTTAGTATTTGAATATATTCATGAGTAACTTATCCGAGTAGTTGTAAGTGGAAGAGGACTATGCAATCAAAGATGGATTCTTTGGTTTTTTTAATAACAATATAAGCTTCATAAAATCCTCTATGTTTTGAAGCAAGCTCCTAGGATGGTATTATAAGTTCAATGCCTTTATGTGATCTCAAGGGTACACTAGAAGTGAGATTGACTACTACCTATATACAAGAAAGGCTAGGAACGAAAGCCTTAGGATTTTGATTCTCTATGTAGATGACATGTTGCTTGTGATGGGAAGTCATTCACAGTTGTGGATGCACTAAAGAGAAAATGATGCATGTCAAAACCTTTGACATGAAGGACTTGGAAAATATTGGCATAGGTAGTATGCATAATAAGGATTAGATAATACAATGCTTAACTCAAAAGGGGTACACTAAGAAGGTATTAGAGAGTTTCAAGATGGAGATAACAAATGCAATCAATATTCCATTGTCTACATATATTGAAACTTTGCTAAGAGAACAACCCCAAGTCAAATGAGCAAAAGGTTGAAATAACCAAGGTTCCTTATGCATCTACAATTGGTAACGTGTTGTATGCCATAATGTCTACATGTTTAGATGTTGCTTTGTAGGGGGAGTGGTTAGCATGTATATGGAAAAACCTAGCAAGAAGGATTGAGAGGCAGTAAAGAGTATCGTGAGATACTTAAATATATATATGTCCATGTTTTGGAAGGAAGGTTGCATCTATTTTTGGATATGTGGATGATGATTTTGTAGGAAGTGTAGATTCTAAGAGGACCACTACATATTATGTCTTTACTTAGACTCTTGGGTCTATCAATTATTGCAACCATGTATAGCTTTATCTACTACTAAGGCTAAGTATATTGTAGCCACTCAGGTCTACAAGCTATATGGTTTATTGTAATGTCCCCATTACTTAGTTTATTTTAATAAACAATGTCCGTATACATTCCAAAAATTGATTTATGATGAAAACAAAATGGTAAAGGCACATTTTTAAAACTAGCTCTAACTATGAAGATACTTGTTATTATTAATGAGGTATTATATGCCATTTAATGGAAGGAAGGCTTGGGAAACCCTCCCAAGACAAGCTTATTAAAACTACATTGGTAGTATAGTTGGTAGTATAGAACAACAAAAAGAACTAGCCTAGTGGATAGTCACTTGCCAGTTAAGTGCACTTAGGTGACGACACTTCCGGGATGGGTGATCTCTTGGGAAGCTTTTCCAACAACTAGTGGGAGCTTCTCGCGCGCAGCCAATGGAGCCAACAAAGCCTTTGTAGCCCATTGCCAAGTGTGCCAAGGCCAAGATGCCAAGGTCTATGCCTTGGTCACTACCTTGGTCGTGAATCTTGGAGTGTGACGCCCGCCGATCGACGATGTGATGTGCGGTGCTTGCCCATATATTCGTAAATTTTTATCTTCACACTACAAAAAATGGATCCGCCTCTTTGACATCATTAATGATGTCATCAAAAATGCTAAAAGCAAGCATTCTCTCTTTATCATCAATGATGTCATCAAAAACGCTAAAAGAAAGCGTTCTCTCTTTTACCCCCACCCCCCGATTACTATATAAGTACGGGTAGAGCATCACATCAAACAACAACCCATGTAGAAATCTCTATGTTGTTGACATGACAAACCTATGCTACAATCAGCCAGGCCTCTCTCTCCCCACACCTACCCTGAAGCGCTACTCAATCCATCAAGCTTCTCCCATGGCTCCCAAGAGGCGTCAAGATGTTGAGCGAGTTCATGCTTGGAGAGCTCCCCAATGCAAGAAAGTAGTCATTGGTGAAGTGCAAGCATAAGTTATCCCCAAATCCATTCAACCCAAAGGACCGGTTATTCCACAACAAACCGAGGTTGCAGTCATGTCTCCTAATTATAATGGATGGCCAAACAAAGATAATCAAGTTTAGTACATAAGAAAAAGATTACTTTTAAGCTATCTACAACTTCCTAATTTTTCTATTGCTTTTTGCATCTTACGAAAAAATGAGGGATATGTTGGTAATGTTAGAAAAGCCCATAGGATAAGTCTGTTATATAGATTATGATTAGTTAGAACATACTTAAACTTACAAAATCATGTTAGTATTATCAATTGCTTTTTAGGAAGGAACACAGGAATTGATAGAGGGATAGATTCTATGCATCACATACATTGACAAGTGTGTTAAAAATGTTTTGGATTTGCGAATGATGAACTATCTCTCTTATGATTCTGTGCTTGCATAGCCAGATGAGTTGTGGATTGTGGTGGTTTCGGACATTGGGGTCGCCAACCCAATGCTCCCTAACACTCTGCAGAGTGCAGAAAAACTCACCTATGGGTGGGGGTCCTTTGCTCCCAAGAGAGGTAGGTCTTTTTGGTTTTTGATCACTCGAGCACATGAGAGAGCAAAGGGCCAAGTGATAAGTGCCCCTACTATGTAGGACGGCTCCTAAGGCTCAGGGAAGCTTAGAGGGTCTCTGAGCTAGTAAATTCCCTGTTGACTGCGAACAGAGTGTAATCACATACAACCCAATCCCGAGGTATTGAAATGTCCTATCCTAAGCTAGACAATGTCTTTTTGAGAAAAGACAGATTTTGTACCACTCTGCGGAGTAATGGTTATGCTTGTTATTATGAAATAAAGTATCTAATTTTTGAATTGTTTGTTATGTGCCAAAGATTGAGTTTAGCTTTGCTAATTAGAAAACTAAAGCAAACCCAATTGAGAGAAGTGAGAGGCTTCGATCTTGATGATCAAACACATATGATTGGGTGGACCCAATAAGTTAGGTAACACTAGATAGAGCTAATTAAATCATGACCCTCCCAATATCGGTAGGATTAGTGACCAAAACACCATTTTAGGGGGTCAGAGCTGAGATTTTACCTTTGAGGTAGGGGGATCGAGTTACACTCTCCCACATCTCTCATTCTCTTCGAACCAAGTGTGGTGTTACACTATCCCCCACCTCTCATTCTCTTCGAACCAAGTGTGGTGTTAACCTCACTCCTGCCTTTGATTGATTATAAAGTGGTCTTTCTTAGGTGGGCGTTAGATTACTGTTAGGGGCGACTTGTCCACACTTCCCCTGTGAAGTAGAACTGAGATTCCCATGTTCAACTAATTCCTAGGTTTCCCTTGGGGATACTGTATGGTGATATGCATGGATATGAATTTCGGTCGACTACTCCTCTGAGTCTATTGGAGGAGGCACATCACACTTACTCATCTAATGGGAGACTTTGACATTACAAAAGAGGTGCCTACATTGTATTGTGATAGTTAGAATGCCATTCAAGTGGCATGAAACCCTATCTTTCATTCAAATACATAGCATATTGAGTTGAAATATGTGAGGTGCCTCCTCCAACAGACTCGGAGTCCTCTTAGTAGTTGACTGAAATTCATATCCATACACATCACCATCCCGTCTCCCCATGGGAAACCTTGGACTTAGTTGAACATGGGAATCTCAGCTCTACTTCACATGGGAAGCATGGAAAAGTCACCCCTAATAGCAATCTTATGCCCACCTAAGAAATACCACTTTGTAATCAATCAAAGGTAGGAGTGAGGTTAATACCGCACTTGGTTCAAAGAGAGTGAGAGATGGGGGCAAGTGTAGCTTGATCCCCCTACCCATAAGGTAAAATCTCAGCTCTAGCCCCCTAAAATAGTGTTAAACTTAGTAAATAATCCTACCGGTATTGGGAGGGTCACGATTTAATTAGCTTTATCTAGTGTTGGGTGGAAAGTTACCCGACTTATTGGGTCCACCCAACCATAGGTGTTCGATCATCAGGATCAAAGCCTTCCACTTTTCTCAATGGGGTTTGCTTAGTTTTCTACTTAGCACAGCATATTACCACGCTGTTTGGACATATAAAGTCAGCTTCCTTTCATTACTCCATTAAACTGGGTTCATTAAACTCAATCTTTAGCCCATAACAAACAATTCAAAAATCAAATTCTTTATTTCATAGTGACATCCAGAACCATCACTCCGCAGAGTGGTACAAAATCCATATTTTCGCAAAAAGACACCGTCTAGCCTAGGATAGGACCCTCCAATCCCTTGGGATTGGGTTGTAAGTAATGGCACTTTGTTCGCGGTCAACAAGGAATTTATTAGCTCAGAGCTCCTCTAAGCTTCCCTGAGCCTTAGGAGTCGTCCTACATAATAGGGGCACTTATCACTCAGCCCTTTTCCCTCTCAAGTGCTCAAGTGATCAAAAAACAAAAACACCTACCTCTCTCAGGAGAGTAGGACCTCCACCCGCATGTGAGTTTTTCCACACAAACACCTACCTCCCTCAGGAGCATAGGACCCCCACCCACAGGTGAGTTTTTCCACACTCCACATAGTGTTGGGGAGCATTGGGTTGGGGACCCCAATGTCTCAAACCACCACAATCCATAACTTGTCTAGCTGATATAAGCTCGGAACCATAAGAGACATAATTCATCATTCACAAATCCAAAAGCAGTCATAACCATAAAATATTTTTAACACACTTGTTAATGTATGCAATGCATACAATCTATCCTCTTCATCAATTTCTGTGTTCTTTTTCTAAAAAGTAATTGATAATACTAACATGCTTTTTTGTAAGTTTAAGTGCATTCTAACTTATCGTAATCTATGTAACGGACTAACTTATCTTTCATTAGGAATTTTTAGAGTTAATAGCTTAAAGTAATCCTTTTATTATGTACTAAACTAATTATCTCCATTCAGCCATCCATCGTGATTACAGGGTATGGCTGCAACCTCGGTTTGTTATGATCCTTTGAGTTGAATGGATTCGGGGTTAGCTCCCATTTTTTTCACTTCAATAGCGACTACTTCCTCACATTGGGGAGATCTCTAAGCATGACCTCTCTCAACATCTCGACATCTCTTGGGAGCCATGGAAGAAGTTTGATAGATTCGAGCAACGCTTTCGCGTAGGTGTGGGGAGAGAGAGAGAGAGAGAGAGAGAGAGAGAGAGAGAGAGAGAGAGTCAACTGATTGCAGTAGAGCTTCGTCGCGTCAACAATAGGGAGACTTTTGCACGGGTCATTGTGTGTTCTCGATGTGATGCTCTACTCATGTTTATATATAGTAATTGGGGGGGAGGGGGGGGGATAAAAGAGAGGATGCTTGCTTTTAAGCATTTTTTATTACATCATCCATGACAAGAGAGAACGCTTTCTTTTAGAGTTTATGATGACATCATTGATGAGGCCAAAGAGAGGGATCCACTTTGAAGCACTAATATTAAATTTATGAATATATGGGCGAGCACCATGAGTTGCATTGTTAGGCAGCATCACTCCAAGGCTCACGACTAAGGCAGGGACTAAGGCAGTGATCAAGGCATAGACCTTGGCATCTTGGCCTTAGCATACTTGGCAATGGGCTATGAAGGCTTTGTTGGTGTTGTTGGCTACACATGAGAAGCTCCCATTAGCTTGTAGGAAAATCTTCCCAAGAGGTCACCCACATCCCGGCAGTGTTGTCACTGAAATGCACTTAACTACCAAGTGAATATCCACTAGGCTAGTTCTTTTTGTTGTTCTATACTACAAACATAGTTTTAATAAGCTTTTCTTGGGAGGGTTTCCCAAGTCTTTCTTCCATGAATTGGCATATAATACCTCATTAATAATAACAATTATCTTCATATGTAGAGCTAGTTTTAAAAATGTGCAATTTTGTTTTCAACATAAATCAATTTTTGGAATGTATACGCACATTGTTTATTAAAATACACTAAGTAATGGGGACATTACAGAATATCATTTCATCAAGAAGGTACTTGAGGACAACTGCATTGAGCTTATCAAGATCCATACAAAGGATAATCTTGTAGATATTCTCACAGAGAGTTTATCTTCAAAGGGCTTTTCATATTGCAGAGTCCTAATGGGCATTGGATCTACTTAGCGGCTATCGAATGGGAGATTTGGGTGTTGCATGCATAAATTGAGCAAGTGAATTTCTAGCAATTGAGATATTCGAGATAGTAATTGTCACATAGATAAGGGATTCAATAAGGTGCATGTAAAGTGTAGCATCAAAAGCTGAAGCTCCTTCATCCTTTGTAAGTTGGATTGTATTGTCCATTAGAGGAGAAGTATGCTTACAGTTCGTCATACTAAACTTTTGAAGGATTCTTTAAAGATACTTTTGTTGTGAGATGAAGATACCACAATCTTTTGTTCTTAGTACTTCAATACTAAGGATATATTTCAAATAGCTAAGATTTTTAAGCTCAAACTTAGCTGAGAGTTTGGAATTCACTTCTTGCACCAGTGCTTCATTAATAAGAACAATATTAGTTCCTTGAATCTTGTAGTAAAGTGTATAACCAACTTGACTCCTTTGGAATCTTTGAGCTTTCAAGTGCTCATCCACTTTAACATACCATGCTCTTGGGGCTTGTTTCAAGTGATACAAACTCTTCTTTAATGTGGAAACAAGATTCCCCATACCTAGTTTTATGTACCCTTGAGGTTGTTGTATCTAGAATTCTTTCTCAAGCTGACCATTGAGGAAGGTTTTGTTGACATCCATCTACCAAATTTCCATTTATGAAGAGAAGTTAATGAGAGTAATAACATGATAAAATTTACTTTATCAATTGGTTCATAAGTCTCACCATAATCGATGTCATATTTTTTAGAGTGCCCTGTAGCAATAAGTCATGCTTTTTGAGAGTGCCCTGTAGCAATAAGTCATGGTTTTAGACCTATCTAGCTTATCTTCTTTGTTATATTTTACCTTGTATAGCCATTTATAGCCAATGGCTTTCTTGTTTGGTGGAAGCTTACAAGTGTGATTCTTTTCTAGTATTTCAATTTCTTTTTCCATTTTCTTCTTTCCATTCTTTCTTGTCATATGTATCCTCATAAAAAAGAGGTTTCTCTTTTTCATAAATTGTTGTTAGAAATGCCTAACTACTTTGCTAAAAATTTGAAGTGGTACTTCTATATGTTAAATAAGTCTTTATGGTTTCTTTCTTTCTCTTGTAGATATTCACAATAACATTCTTCTTCATAAAAGATGGCATCTATAGATGAAAATGTATCTATCTTGATAGGTTAATAAACTTTGTAATCTTTACTTGATTCACTATAACTAATAAAGATGCATTAAATGTATATATCTTGATAGGATCATGCACTTTGTGATCTTTACTTGATTTACCAAAATTGACAAAGGTGCATTTTCTTACCTTGTCATCTAACTTTTTCCTTTTCTCTTTAGGAATATGACCATAAGCTATAGAACCAAAAACCTTTATGTGATTTACCTTTGGGTTGCATCCAAAAAAAGCTTCAATGGAGTGATTCTTCTCAATGGTTTAGCGGGGGATCTATTCAATAAATAACAAGTTGTGTTGATTTCTTTTGCCCACAAGATATCGGATAGTTGCTTGTCTTTGATCATGCATCTTGCTACCTCAAAGAGAGCTTCATTCTTTCTCTTTACAATGCTATTTTTTTGAGATGTCTAGCTACAAGCAAGTTTCCTTCTGATGCCATGTTCTTGAAGGTAAGGCCTGAATTTATTTGACATGTGATCTCATTCATTGTTTGATTTAAGACCCCTCATTCTTCTCCCTAGCATCCCTCTCCCTCTTCTCATGTGAAGACATATAAAGAATTCAATGAGCTAGCTGCTCCATGGATGCTCTTCATGGCTACTTATTGATGATCCTTATCTCCAAGTATTTGTTTCATCTCCTCCAAGAATGGTTTATCTCTAAGCATAAGAAGGCCTTGAATAATACTTTTGTCCTTCCTTCAATCCATGAATTTGATGATTGTTTCACGCTTATTGTCTATCATCTTGTCTGCCATAGCTATCAATTGCTAGGGTAGATATCTCATATTCTTCATGAATGGTCTAAAGAAGTGTTAACTCTCAAAAGAACAAGGTGGAAAAGATGGAAAATCTAAAGCAGAAGAAAAGGCCAAGGCAAAAGTGAAACATAAGACGAAGGTGCGCCAAGAAGAATCTGGAAACACAAGAAGTGCAGAAAAGTCCTAAATCAAGGAAAAAGGTGCATGAGAAAAAGCACAAATTTATATTGTTTTAAAAAAGTGCAAGGTAAACCATGGTTTAATTTAAGAGTGTCGGCCGTGCAATTTATAAAGGTAGATGGGCGGTAGGAAGGAAGCTAGGAAGATATGAGAACAAGGGGAAAAAGGGCCTAGGCCACGGCCGACCATGTAAAAAAGGGGATAAGGGTCAAGTGTAGGGCAATCCAGGCTATAGTGAAAGGGGGGTAGTCTGTCAATCTGCAGCCCATGTAGACTCATCCATGTACTCATCTAAGCATACCAACAATGTCTGTCACCATCTGTTGCTAGTTGTCTAGAAGAGGCCAGGGCTAGCAATGGGTATCTATCTTGGGGGAGCTCCCATAGTCTATGTATGAAAGTCACTGCAGGCCAGGGCTAGCAATGGGTATCTATCTTGGGGGAGCTCCCATAGTCTATGTATGAAAGTCACTGCTTGGACCAAGGCCTCAGCCCATGCTCCCAACTCAGCTCTAATAATCTCATGTGGGGTCAAGCTCTTCGCTCGTATCATATGTGAGATCATCATGACCAGTGGTCTTTCCATATGCTCCCACCCGTCATAGTATTCCTTCTCTGGTCAATCCTGGTCTCCCAAAGGCTGTCTCCTCGTGTGAAAGAGACTCGGACCCCAAATAGCTGCCCCATATAGGAGTGTGGGTGTAACTAGGTTGTCAAAAAGCCACAATTTGGTGCGCGGCTCATGAAATTGTATGTGAGCACATTGCCTCTCCAATGCACCTAAGGCTGCATATGCTTTTGTCAAACGAGCCTTTGATGTCTCTCTCCAAGAGAACTGTGGTCCCTTCAATGTGACCCCCAAATAGACATACTGCCTAACCATCTCGACTGGCTCTCCATCAAAAGTAAACTGGTGCTCAGCTCTTGTCACCCAAGCAGCTGAAGTGTTAAATACCATAACTTTAGTTTTCCCAAGGTTCACCTTAAGATCTCTATCGCTGCAAAAAGCTGATAATGCATCCAAGCGTCTATTTAGTCCCTCAGGTGAGTCAGATATAAGTACAATATCGTCGGCATAAAGTAGTAATGGTATCAGCACTCTAGCTAGGCTGGCTCCGGCTCCACCAGTTGTGTCCACATATTCTGAAATTTCATCTATGTACAACCCAAACAGTGTCGGTGAAAGTGGACAGCCTTGTTTCACCCCAATGGTGCTATTGATTGTATCTGAGATGCCCTCAGGTGTTCGTACTCTGCCCGTCACTGTCTTATACAAGGCATAGATACTCCACTGTATCTCTACAGGCACATCAATGTTTTGCATTCTTCTCATGAGTCTAGCACATGGCACTGTGTCAAAGGTCTTGCGAAAGTCCACAAAACAGCAATATATCTTTTTCTTGAATGCCTTGCCTTCTTCGATGATTGCCCTCAATGTAAAGATATGGTCTAGAGTTGTATATCCCCTCCTGAAGCCAGCCTGGCCTTTTGATCTCAGGCCATGTATCTCGGCCCATTCACTCAATGCTTGTTCCACGATAGAGCCATATATTTTGGCCAGCATGTGTCCAAGCATGATAGTTCGATAGTTACTAGGTAGTGCGGAGTCTCCACTCTTAAAAGAGCGGCACAATAATATGGTGTGACCAACTAGTTGGAAATCCCTCACAAACTGCCCTATTAAAGATGTGAGCCAGCGTTGGTGTCAAGATATCACAAGCATGTGCGAAATGTTCAGCTACTCAACCATCACGATCTTGGGCTTTTCCATTTTTCAGTTTCCATATGGCATTCCTCACTTTTTTTCCTGTGAAAAATCTGCAATTTGCTGGTCTTGAGGTTGAGGGGAGTGGCATAGGCTCTTGGCCAGGAACATCATAGAGTGTACAAGCATATCCATGCCAACCATCCGGTCTAGTAATCTGTAAGGGTGACTGGTTCTCATGCATCTTTTTCCATGCTCTCTTGTTGTCCCGTCCCAAGAACATGGAATACATTTCTGTTTCTAGTTTGCTCAGGTATTCTCGCTTCTTTTTGCGTACCAATCATCTAAAGAGTGTTCGGGCATGCTTATGTGTACATATGCCAAGTGCCACCTCTCGCTGAAAACGTGCTCGTGTCTCTCTGCACTCATCATCATACCAGCCATTCTGTGGGGCATTAGCTCGTGGAGGTTTATCTAACGGTGTAGTGTGTGGGAAAGCGTAGGCTGCTAAAGTGTGTATTATCTCGGCCAATTGTCTTGTAAACTCATCCAGAGAGGCCTGTGTGTCTAGCTCCCTCAATGCATCTCGCACAGTAGTGCTGTATATGTGTGAGGTCGCTTCCACAAAATCATAGCGTGGTAATTTTGGTATGTGTGGCTGTGCTTCATTTATATGCCCATATTGCATTGTGAAAGCTAGAATAGCATGGTCTGCTGCTAATCCAATTGGTCTGTCTGAGATTTCAAAGCTTTTTATGTCAGGTAGCAAGTTGGGTGACCCAATCAAATAGTCCACTGTGCTTGACCCTTTCTTGTTATTCCAACATGTGAAACCATTAGATCTTGGCCGCTGTGGCAGCCCGTTAAGGATGGCCAAACCATGTGCACTTTCCAATGCCAGTAGGTGTGTTCCATATTCTGTTCTCTCTCTATCTTGGGCTGATCTAACTAATCCCACTTCATCTAATGCAATATCTCTGAACATCTCATCACTAGTGTCAAAGAAAGCAGATTGGTTGCTTCCTGTGTATGCATTAAAGTCTCCTGCTAGTAGAACATCCCCCATTCTCATAAATCTCATTATGTCCTCATATAGTGGTGTATACGGGGATGACTCTTTAGGGGCAAACTTAGAGTATGCAGGGGGAAAGTAGCATATGGCAATATACATGTCTTGAGTTCTACTTGTACGTAACCTGATCCACATGTATCTTGCCTCTACATCTCTATGTACCACTTGGACTGTATCTCGGAGCTCTTCTCTAAATAGAATTGCCACACCTCCTGATCCTGTCGTCCCTCTAGGCCGCTAGGCTGAGGGCGATATACACTTTTCCATCTATATCCATATACATCAGGTAGACGGCTGTCTTTACATTGATGTGTCTCAGTATACATAGCAATGTCTATCCCTTTGAAAGTATCCTCAAAATAACCTGCATCTGTCTTAAGGGAGCCATTGCAATTCCACAGTGTGAGCTTCAGGGTCTCATAGACCGCGCACCGTCATGCTGTCCTTTTCTCTGTGATGATGACTCTTTCATCTCTGTAGACAGCCCATTTACCTGCTTTCCGTGCCTCTAGAACACGTGGCATATTTTCCCTCCTGTGGGCTATCTGGGCTGGGGTGAGATCTTCATCTAGGTAGATCTTTTCTCCTTTGAGAGCGATCCTCTTGGAGAGGAAGGCTCTCTTCTATTCCAAGTCTCCAAACTTCAAGATGAGGACTTTTGTTTTTGTGTCAGCTTTCTCGACTCGCTAAGCCTCAATGATGGGTACATATGTAGCCCCAATTTTGGTGGCAAGAGCTGTAGCATCTTCAATTGGGGAGCTTTTCTCATCTAGTCCAACCACTCTTACGTGGAGTGCGCGTGCCCGTCTTTTTGCCTCTTCTTCCAAGGTGGCATTCATAACTTCCACTTTGTTGCCATGCATTCCTTTGTTTTTTTTTTCCACATCTATTCATTCTGCATTTTCTTTGACAGTATTCTCAACATTCTCCATTTTCTTTTGGGTGCCTTCCACCACACTTGCATAGGTGTGCATATCCTTTTTTAAAACATCCATTTCTTTTTGTAGTTCCGGTGTGATTTGTGGTTCCTTTTGTCGTCCAGTTTCTTTTTGCATTCCTCTAGTTCTTCTTGTAGATTAGAGATCATTGAGTCTTTCTCTGCTATGTGTGCATCCAATGTTTGTTGCATCTCCTTTTTTAGTTCTTCCATCATTTCAGCTCGAACCCGCTCTTGTATATCATTTTCCATTTCCTTCCTCATGATACGCATTTCAGTACGGAGTATGGTCAACATCTCCTCATATAGCGTTTCATTAATTTTGCGGAATGTCTTCCCATATCTACTTGACCCTGGAGAGACATTCCAATCTCGGGTTTTACGCCCATAGGTTTTGTATCTCATGTTCTTTGGCGGTGTATGGAACATTGTTTCCATGGTTGGTTTTGTGATTCCTTCATTGCCTGTTTCTTCCATCATGATTATAGTATGTGCTATAGCATAAAACTGTTTACAGTCTGACTAGAGTAGTAAACCAGTAACATAAACTATCACTATAGCATGAACTGTCAGTATATCATAAACTGTCAATGTGACTGCATCATAAAATATGACTGTAGCATAAGCTGTCAATGTAGCATAGAACTGTCAATCTCACCTAAACTGTCACTGTAGCATGAAATGTTAATGTGCGTCAGTCTGAATTCACGCAGGTCTCCAATCTACACAGCATGGCAAGGTTCACATCAGTCTGAGTACATCTGCAATCTCAGTACATTCACACAGGTCTGCATTCACGTTAGTCTGAGAGAGTTAACAGATTTCTTATACAGTCACAGTCACGACACAAAACTGTCCCCTCAATCACTGCGCATCCCTGCAGATACTGTTCACAAGGCCCACCACTGTTTACTGCAGGTACATCCCGTCACTGTTCACTTAGTACTCCTGCGTCAATACATTTACAGCATTCTCAGTGCTCCTGTGTCAGTACCTTCGTCACGGCATTCTCACTACAGCATTCTCCTTTGTCACAGTACATTCGTCACAGCATGTATTTTTGTCACAGGACATTCGTCAGTACAACATTACTGTCTTGCATCACGCTTGCATTATTGATGACCTGTCCTGCATCAGACTTGACAACCTATCCCATCATGTCAGAGCATACCCGTCACGTGAGAGAGAGAGAGAGCGGATAGACACATCCGTCATGTCAGAGCATACCCGTCACGTCACAGAGAGAGAGAGAGAGAGAGAGAGAGAGGAGACAATGAAATGCAGAAAATCTGCAGTGTAGTATGCTGTATAGGAGTGCAGAAATATACACGGGTGCAGAGAGAATATATGCGTGTGTCTCCGCCTTGAGGACCTCGATCTCCGTCAGCCCACGTGCTGTCCGTCTCTGCATTGTCTCTGTCAGATCTCAAGATCAGAATGTGATCAAGTGCTGGACCAGTCTGCTATAAATAGCAGAAAATATCACGAAAAAATAGGCAGAAACAGGTCGGCTGCATAAAAATGCAGCCGATTGCACAGAAAACTGGCCAACTGCAACTGTGCCACATGGCACCTTTCCGACCTGCTGATGTGGCATCTTGCGCCATCCTCTGCGCTGTCTGTACTTCTGACGTGGCTAGGGAATGACTCACTAATACCTCCTCTCAGATCCTGGACAGGGCAGAAGATTGAGGGATCTGGAATGTTGCCAAAGAGGAGCCTAGGGAAGTGCCTTCGTGAACAATTTTGCAAGATTATCCTCCGTCTTGCAGTACTCCACATCAATGGTTCCATCCAGAAGCTTCTCTTGAATGAAGTGATATTGAATCTCAATGTGCTTGGTCCGGGCATGGAATACAGGATTCCATACCAAGGCAATGCAATTCTCATTGTTGCACTGCGGAAAAGTAGGATGAGGTTGGGGGCAGCCAAGCTCCTCCAATAATCTCCTAAGCCACACAACCTCACATGTGGTGGAAGATGCGGCCTGATACTCCGCCTCAGTAGAAGAAAGTGCTACCGTGGGCTGCTTCTTGCTACTCCAAGAGATAACACCTGTACCCAAGGTAAAACAGAAGCCTGTAGTAGACCGCCGGTGGTCCACATCGCAAGCTCAATCCGAGTCGCTCCAACCTGCAAGAACAAGATCTGAAGCATCTGTACCTGCTAGATAAGAAATCCCTAAGTCAGAGAGGTCACTCTCAAATACCAAAGAATCCTCAGGGCAGCGTGCCAATGCACCTGTTGGGATTCACTCATGAACCTTGCCAAAAGACTCACAACAAAACAAAGATCAACACGAGTGTTGAGAAGTCAAATCAAGGATCCCAATCAACTAATAGTAGCGGGAAGTATCCGTCAAGGGAGAATCTGAGTGTGAAGTGGCCTTCCAGTTCTGATCCATAGAAGTAGAAATGGTCCGACAAGTCTCCATCTCAAAAGTCACCAAGAGCTCCTTAATGTATCTTTGTTGAGAGATTAAAAACCCCCTCTGAGACTGATAAATCTCGTGACCCAAGAAGAAATGTATTACAACACAAACAACACATGACCAGCCTCGGAAGTGTGCACATAAAGCTGCAGATTGACCGTGGAGCGCCGATATCCCAACTTTGACTGTAGAAACGAGTTAATCTTCTTGTTCCATGCACGTGGAGTCTGCTTGAGACCATACAAGGCCTTCTTCAACTTGTAAACTTTCCCATCCGAGGATCCAAAGCCAAGAGGTTGCTCAACATAGATCTCCTCCTGTAAGTCACCATTGAGAAAGGCCGACTTTACATCCAACTGATAGACAGGCTATCTTCTATGGCCAGCCAAGGCAAGAACAACTCGAATAGTCGCCTCTTGTAAGTCACCATTGAGAAAGGCCGACTTCACATCCAACTGATAGACAGGTTATCTCCTATGGCCAGCCAAGGCAAGAACAACTCGAATAGTCGCCATACGAGCAGTGGGGGCAAAAGTATCATGGAAGTCAATGCTCGGCGCATTGAGCAAAACCTTTAGCAACAAGGCGAGCCTTGTGGTTGTCCAAAGAACCATCGCTAAGGTACTTGGTCTTGAAGACCCACTTGACACCAATCACCTTCTTGTGAGAGGGACAAGGTACAAGAGACCAAGTGCCATTCCTCTCTATAGCCTCCAACTCTGCATCCATAGCCTTCCGCCAATGGTCAGACTGCAAAGCCTCCTTCACTGAAGTGGGCTCTTGATCCTGCATAACATAGGTCATTAAACAATAGTTGGAGCAAACAAGCTCTGTAGAAGGTGCTTAATTCCTCCGTGACCTCTACGCTCCATCTTGCGGTTCCCACTCCTCAGGGACCCCCTCGATCCCTAAATCTTGGAGTGTGTCACGAGCCCAACAAGGAGGAGGCCAGACCTCTCCCTATTGCTCTCCATCTGCTGAAGACTTGGGTACATCCACCGGTGGAAGCTCCACTGGGGTGGTTGTTGGAAGGGAAGACTCTGAATCAGAAGAAGAATCTCCATCAAAAGGCTCTGGCTCCAAAGGAATTGGCTCGGGAGTCCAACTCTCTCCCAGAGCTCCAAGGACGGGGTGCTTCTCACCCCTCTTTGTGGCCGGAACTTCCACGAACGGTAGATCTTGGCTCGTGTAGACATCCCACTTGACGAGATTAAACAGACGATAACCTTGGGATTGGGAGCGGTAGCCAACAAAAAACTGTTGTCGCAAAGCCGTCTCAAACTTGTCACGTTGCGTCTTCGAGATGTGCACATAGGCGTCACACCCAAAGATCCTGAAGTAGGAGACATCAGGCTTAGTCCCAAAGTAAGCCTCAAAAGGTGTCATCCTGTCAATGGCCGAAGTGGGAGATCGATTGAGGATGTGAACTGTGGTAGCCATTGCCTCGGCCCACAGAAACTGAAGTGTTTGTCGGTGCTCCATCATGGTGCGTGCCATCTCGATCACACTTCAGTTCTTCCGCTCCAAAATGCCATTCTCTTGAGGAGTGTTGGTGTTAGCAAACTCCTGGTGAATGCTCCTATCTACACAAAAACGAGCAAACTCATTAGATATAAATTCACCACCCTTGTCTGAACGCAAGGTCTTCAGTCGCCTGCCAGATCGGTTCTCCTCAAAGAGAAGCCAATCCTTGAAGTGAGAGAAAGCCTCTGACTTCAATGTTAAGAAATAGGCTCAACTCATCCTGTTGTAGTCATCTACGATCAACATGAAGTACAAGCTCCCCTTTAGGGACTCGGTCCTCATCGGGCCACAAAGATCCGTAGATACAAGCTCCATAGGTGAAGTAGACCGCTACGAAGCTTTGTTGGGAATCACATCTCAATGTAGTTTCCCACAAATGCAGGAGACACATGGCTCATGGCTCACCACTATGTCTGGCAAACCTCGGACAAACGATCCTCGTGACGCCTTTCAAAGGTACTCATAGTTCAGGTGGCCAAACTGAGCATGTCATAGCTCGGACTATGTCTGAGAGGTAAGAAAAAGAGAGGTAAGAGCTGTAGAAGACTTCAATTTGTAGATGCCATTCTCCTCATATCCTGCAGAAAAAACCTTCCTCGATCCACGATCAAGGACTCGAACAGTATCACTATCAAATTCCACCAAGAGACCAAGAGCACAAATCTTATGGACCGAAAGCAAATGATACCCCAAGCTTGACACTTGCAACACCTCGGAAGTGTGGGTACCACCACATCCATCTGGAATCAGCTGCATCTCATCCTGCGCAGCAATAGACACAAAAGATTTGTCTCCAATGAGAATCTGCCCATGCAGAGGTCGCAAATAGGCAACACCAATGTGAGAAGGAGTCATGTGCCGTAAGACACCAATGTCCACGATCCAGTCTCGAGCTTGGGGAGCTGTCATCGTAGTGTCAGAAGTCTTCGATGTAGAGTCCTGAATGACTGCTAAGTGTAGAAAAGCAGCTGGTGAGGGTGCAACCACTGCTCCAGAATCCTTCATGTTCTTCTTCTTGTTGTCCTTCTTGTCTTTGTCGGGGCAATCCTTCTTCTAATGACCGGTTTTACCACAAATATGGCAAGTCGATTCCTTCTCCTTGTCCTTCTTGGATTTGTTGTCCTCCTCCTCCTTTTGGTCCTTCCTCTTCTTCTGACAGGATTGATCAACTAAAGCCTTCGATTTGGAAGCATTCTGTCCCTTCAACTGTTTCTCTTGGTCCAAGACCATAGGAACCAACCCTTCCCACCGAATAGTCGACTTCCACCCTGATCCAATAAGAGCCGAATAAAAGGTACTGAATTGTGGTGGCAACTGGGACAATAAAGTAATCGCTATGTCTTTGGAGGAAATAGGCTTTCTCACATTTTGAACTTGCATTTGAAGTTGCCGAAGCTTGTTGCTGTGTTCCGGAAGTGAAGAAGACTTATTCACGGACAAGGTTTGCATCTGTACCTCCAAAGAAACCCACTTCATCATGGTCATCCAGTTGTACATCTGATCGAGCTCCAGCCATATCTCTCGAGCCACTGTCAAGTGCTCGATGTGAACTATCACGGCTGTAGTATGAGACAGAAAAAGAAAAGAACGAATCTTGGCATTCAGTTTGTCCCAATGAGATTGGGCCTTGGTCAACTTTGCATGGGCACTGGAAGAGAGTTTGGACTCATCTCTCACCGAGGGACGAGTGATCTCCTCCATCACAAGCTCCTTCAAATCATAAGACTCCAAGATGGCCAACATCATCACTCGCCAGATATGGTTATTGTTGCCATTAAGCTTCTGATATGATGGAAGAGCCGGTAGGACAGGCATCTTCCTGTCCATAATCGCCTCGAACTCCAAGTCAATATTTGTAGACATGTTCACTTGCAATGCCTGCCAAAAATGCAAAATCAGCCCCCTCTGACTGTGTAAATGCAGCCTGCTAGGGCTCTTTCCTCCGCTTTCCGAACCTTCTTCAGCCGCTGGAGGCAATGAAAAGGTAAAATCTGCAATGGAAGGCCTAAAACGCAGCCTTCCTACCCTTCAAACAACAACCACTTGTAGCAAATTCACCAATTGGACTCATTTCCTGCACGCCCATGCTCGCTTTAGCGTTGATTTGATGCGTAGCCCTCCCGCTCGCCCTCGAATACTGGAAACGCAGCCTTGTGTCACGCTGAAATATCCTCTTTAGGTAGGTTCAACACTTAGTCAGTCCGTCTTCACCGCTCTGATACCATGTCAGAGTGCAGCGATGCAGAAGCGTAGGACAAAGATTGAGAGAGAGTGAACACACACACACACACACACACAGACTGAAATGCAGAAAACCTGCAGTGTAGTATGCTGTATAGAAGTGCAGAAATATATACGGGTGCAAAGAGAATATCTGCATGTGTCTCTGCCTTGAGGACCTCGATCTCCGTCAGCCTGGGTGCTGTCCGTCTCTGCAGTCTATCTCTGTCAGATCTCAAGATCAGAATGTGATCAAGTGCTGGACCAGACTGCTATAAATAGCAGAAAATATCACGAAAAAATAGGCAGAAACAGGTTGGCTGCACAGAAAACTGATTGATTGCAACTGTGCCATGTGGCACCTGTCCGACCTGTTGATATGGCATCCTGCGCCATCCTCTGCGCTCTCCGTACTGTTGACGTGGCCAGGGAATGACTCGCTAACAAGACTGCAGCTTCACACAGTATCCACTAATTGAATTTATCGTGTCCAATATGCAAAGGACCCTATTGTGAATTGTTGGGATCATATGGTATTGGATTTAGATCTTTTGATCCAACAGTACTATTAGCTGATGGATTTCTGACTAATGAGCCTTGTCCATGTCAAAATCATTCTTGGCATTCAGTGGTTCTTTGATAAATACTTATTCTTGTATATTGATTATAAAAATCATGTACTTTTTTTTGAGCTTGATGGTGTTTCCATGTGATCGAGGGCTGTTTGTTCTTTGGAATCATAGAAAATAATGTACATATGATTTCAACAATGAAGTTTACTCAATGTTTTTTTGGTCCAAGTGTTGCTATTTATATTTGTTCTGTTGAAAAAGGTCAATCATTTGATTCTTAATATAATTCAATTTCTTTTGATAATAATCTTAATATGAATTCAAATGTGAGTGAGTATTTGGATCCGATATCACATAAGTATACTAATGTCTTTCCATTTAAGCTCCTTGGTGGACTTTCATTGTCTCGTGGAACCTTAGATCATAGGATTGAGACGTTGCCCGCTAAGCATCGTGTCTCTTGGCAACCTTATAGGTTTAGCCGAAAAGAGGAGGACACGATACCTAGGAAACTTCAAGAGTATTTAGGGTTTTATTGAGTCGAGTAAATCCCTACGGGGCGCGTGTGTCCTTGCTAAAAAGAAGGATGGTATGATGCGCTTCTACGGTTACTCACTATTTTTATTGGCCGTATATTAAGACTATGGTTGAGTCCTATGTGCGTGACTACCCATAGCATTAGCTAAATAAAGTTGAATGACATACATAGATATTGCATTATTTACAAATTCTTGATAGAAAGTGGAGTAGTATTTCTATGGATTTTGTAGTAGGATGGTACCATATGAATCGAGGTCATTATGCAATCGAGGTGGTGGTTATTCGATTGATCAAAATGGCTCTATTTATTCCTATAAAGACGATTATGAAAAGCCATGAGTTGGTTGGTCTCTTTGTCGAACATCTTTACAAACTTTTATGGTTTGCTCGATGAAATAGTCCGTGATCGAGATCCTAAGTTCTCAGGCTATTTTTGACAAACAATTTTCCAAAAATTGGAAACTCGATGATCCATGCCGTCTCGAAGTATCTTGAAACTGATGGACAGACCAGACGAATGAATCAAACCATGGAGAATATGGTGTGTGCATATGTCGCTTGTAGGCAATCTGATTGGGAGCATTATCTTCCTCAGATTCAGTTTGCTTAATAGTGCTAAGTCTTCGGCTACTGGTTATAGTCCGTTTATGGTTATGTATGGTTATGAGCCGAAACCAGTGATTGCCATAGAGCTCAAGGGGGCGGGGGGTGAAAATGTAGTCCATAGTTGACTTCCTGTACAATATGCAAGAGATATTTACGATTGCTAGAGAAAGTATTAAAATGGCCCAAGATCATGCCATGGTTTATGTTAATCAACACCTTACTCCTTGAGAGCTCCAAGAGGTTATGTGGGTTTATCTTAAAGCTCCAAAGAGCTTTGATTCACTGACTACCGACAAGTGTTATAAATTATCTTCAAGGTATTGTGGTTCTTTTCAAATTACGAAAACGATAAGTAGCATATCTTATGAGTTGGATTTACCTTTGAAAATTTGAGTTCACGCCATGTTCCACATGAGTCGTATGAAAGAACGATTGGGACAAGGTGAACTGATTGTGTTGATTGAGAAAGTCTCACGGCTTGAGGACACTGCTTGTTATGTTCCACCCAAGTCCGAATTGGTTCTTGACCTTAGGACTAAGTGATCGTGCCAGACCATTTATCTCGAGTATTTGGTCAAGTGGAAAAATCACCCGAAGGGAGAGATTACCAGATCAGGCATTCCATTTCCTTCATTCCCATGTGAATATTCATACAGAGAGGCATCATCTCACTGTTTGATTTCATCTCATTGTATGAAGACATATTGCTGTAATTTCTCAGCTGAGGGCAAAAATCAGCACTAGCTTTGGCTTGCACTCACGTTTCTTGGGCCCACCAAATCAAAGGATTGAGTGGTATCTCGGCAATGGAACCATGAAACCGGTCTTTCCCTTTGGATAGGGTGGTAAAACTTGATCAAGCACTTGGTTATGACAATTAATAATTGAGCATAAGTTGTTGCTGATCCAAAAGCCCCTTGCTGTACATACAATTAGCAAGCAATTTGGGCCAATTGCCCCTTGATTTTCACCCAGGGCTTGCACAAATGAAACCACCAATTGGCCAAATGCTACCCCAATTTACAATGGATAGATTGGCATTTGAAATCCTTGTCAATTCCATGAATTTCAGGTGCTGATTTCAGAGTACAATGCCTATTCCTATTGGCATGGGTTCCAAGGTGGCCGTCAAACCCTAATTTCTTTAGAAATTTAGGGTTTATAGCAGAAATCCTCCTACTATCTATCAAATTTGCTGAGATTGGTTGAGAATGGTAGAGAAGTGTTGAGATCTTTTGAGAAATTACTATAGAAGGTGAGAGAGAGCCAAGATGAGAGAGAAATCTAATTTTCTTCGCGAGAAAACTCTAAAATCTGCCTGTTGCCTACTCCAACTTGCATTTAATGCAGCCACCTACTACTACCAAGCACCTTCAAAATGCTGTTAGTTGATTAGTAGTGCTGTTGCCAGCCCTTGGAAGGTCTCTTCTTGCTGTCCCCTGCTTGCTAAGGGCCCCACATGGTTGTTTTTTGCAGCAAATTGCTGTTCTCTGATTAGAAAATGGACCAGTAGCTCCCTCTCTCTTTCTCTCTTCTAGGCTATAAACTAACTAAATGGTTGAGAACCAACCCCCGCTAAAAACGTTTTCTCAGTTTGCTTGGGCATTTTTGCTAAGGGACAGCCTTCTAAACCCATTTTTCAGCATTGTGCAGCCATTTAATTATTTTTCAGTATTAAATCATCCTGAAAATTATTTTAACTTCTTTTGACCCTACTCAAAATTAAATATGCCTATTCATAATTAAATTGGCTAGGCCATTTGCAACCTAGAGTGGTCCCAACCTTTGTTAACCCTTAGAATGGCATTAATTAATTAATTAATGCTAGTCCCTAGTGTCACTACTGACACTTATTGGCCAAACAACTAAGCTAGGATCCAAACTGACACCAACTGACCCCCAAAGCCAAGACAACATAACTTATCACAACTTTTGCCTTTGACACCCACCACTGCATTTTTCGGGTCCTTGGCTTGTTACCATGAAATAACTACCATATGCATCACATGTGCTAAACAATCTTGCACATTTAATTAACTTAATCAAACGTTATTGGCAATATTAAAGCATCTCTAATTTCATGTCCCCGTGTCATGCCTAGTGTCTATGAGCCACGTTGGCTTTTAACCAGCCTATGAGCCATGCACATTGCACATGCATCTTTGAACCATGTCTTACATTGGGTCCCTGAGCTTGTCGGTAGACCGTGTCATGAACTACCTCGTGTTGTATCTTCTTTTCTAGAGTCATTGTATGGGATTGGACCTTACCTCTTGGAGGTAAGACCTTCCCTTTTCTTATTTATATGTTTCATGTCACGGGTTTATTTACCCATGACCCGGATGGGGTTTATTAGATTTATTTATCCGTTGTGTGAACACACATTATTATGTGTAAAAATGCATGTTTAGGTGTGAACATCTTTTTGTTAGAGATCAGCGCCTGTACGGGACTGACTGTGCAGTCGGCTGCACAGTCGGACTGCCACGTGGCAGTCCGACTGCCTGCAGTCCAATCAGCTGCATTTAATGCAGCCGACCTGCCCTGGTTTTCGCCTAGTTTCTTGGCTATAAATAGCTGAGGACTTCAGCAGTCTCCTACACTTCTCTGCTCGCAGATTACAGATTGTTGGCACGCGCAGATTCCGTCTCTGTTCGCAGATTTCAGACAGGAGACAGTGCAAACTGCAGCGGACTTTGAGTTGAACAGCAAGTTTCATCGTCGAGGTGGAGACACGCAGTCCAGCGCACTGCGCCCGTGTATATATTTGCATATCTTTGTATTCAGCACACTTTATACATCAGATCTTCATCTTCCACTGTCTCTTTCTCTCTCTTCTCTCTCTGCGTTCTCTCCTTCTCTCAGTCCTACGCTTCCGCACCGCTGCACTCTGACATGGTATCAGAGCAGTGTTAAAGGGCTGACTGAGCGCAGAACCAACCTGAAGGGGAGTTTCTATCACGACATAAATTTGTGTTTTCAGCGTTTGAGGGCTGGCAGGAGGGCTGCGCCTCGGAACAAGGCTGAAGTGAGCGTGGGCGCGCAAGAAAGGAGTCCAGGTGGTGGATTTGCTGCTGTTTATTGGTGTTTGACGAGAAGAAAGTTTGAGTGTTCAGCTTTCAAGTGCAGGTTTTGCTTTTTCATCACCTCCGGCGGGTGAAGAAGTTTCAGGATGCAGAAGAGCCCTAGCAGGCTGAGTTATCACAGTCAGAGGGGGCTGCTTTTGCGTTTGTGAAGGCATTACAGGTGAAGATGTCTACCGAGATTGACTTGGAGTTCCAGACGATTATGGACCGGAAGGTGCCTGTCTTACCGGCTCTTCCCGCAGATCAGAAGCTTGATGGCGACAACTACCGCATCTGGCGCGTCATGATGTTGACCATCCTTGAGTCCTATGATTTGGCGGAGCTTGTACAGGAGATCTACCGGCCCTTGGTAAGAGATGAGTCCAAACTCTCTTCCGATGCTCGTGCGGAGTTGGCCAAGGCTCATTCTCACTGGGACAAACTGAATGCAAGGATTCGTTCCTTTCTTTTTCTATCTTGTACTACAGCTGTGATAGCTCACATCGAGCACTTGACGGTGGCTCGGGAGATATGGCTGGAGCTTGATCAGATGTACAACCGGATGACCCTTATGAAGTGGGTTTCTTTGGAGGTTCAGATGCGGACCTTGTTCGTAAACAAGTCTTCTTCGCTGTGGGAGCACATCAATAAGCTACGACAGCTTCAGATGCAGGTTCAGAATGCGGGGAAGCCGATTTCCTCCGAAGACATGGCGATCACACTCTTGTCCCAGTTACCGCCACGATTCGGTATATTCTACTCCGCCCTTATTGCTTCGGAGCGGGAGTCTACTCTTTGTTGGGAAGAGTTGGTTCCTATGGTCTTGGACCAAGAGGAACAATTAAAGGGACAGAATGCTTCCAAGTCGGAGGCGTTGACAGGTCAAGTCTCTCAGAAGAAGGGGAAGGACCAAAAGAAGAAGAAGGGGGATAACAAGTCAAAGAAGGACAAGAACAAGGACAAGGACAAAGAATCCACATGTCATATTTGTGGAAAGACTGGCCATTGGAAGAAGGATTGCCCTGACAAAGACAAGATGGACACCAATAAGAAGGATACAAAGGATTCTGGAGCGGTGGTTGCACCCTCATCAGCTGCATTTCTTCATCTAGCTGTCATTGAGGACTCTTCACCGAATGCTTCTGATGCTGCGATGACGGCTCCCCAAGCTCGAGAGTGGATCGTTGATAGTGGTGCCTCCCGGCACATGACTCCTTCATCAGATGGTGTTGCCCAATTGCGACCCCCGCGTGGGCAGATTCTCATCAGGGCCTATACGGGACTGCATAGTCCAGTCGGACTGTGCAGTCGGCTGCACAGTCGGACTTCCACGTGGCAGTCTGACTGCCTGCAGTCCAGTCGGCTACATTTAATGCAGCCGACCTGCCCTAGTTTTTGCCCAATTTCCTGGCTATAAATAGTTGAGGACTTTAGCACTCTCCTACACTTCTCTGCTCGCAGATTACAGACTGTTGGCACGCGTAGATTCCGTCTCTGTTTGCAGATTTCAGACAGGAGACAGTGCAGACTGCAGCGGACTTCCAGGTGAACAGCAGGTTGCATCGTCGAGGTGGAGACACGCAGTCCAGTGCACTGCGCCCATGTGTATATCTGCATATCTTTGTATTCAACACACTTTATACAGCAGATCTTCATCTTCCACTGTCTCTTTCTCTCTCTTCTCTCTCTGCGTTCTCTCTCTCTCAGTCCTACGCTTCCGCACCACTGCACTCTGACACTTTTACACCGCTTAGCATTTAGTAATGGTCAAAGGTATAGGTGGATACCTCAACCTATATATTCAGGCTCTATCACTTGAACCATCATCACAAACTATCACATCAATCTATTCAGCTTGTGTACTTGCAAGAGTTCTCTCTCTCTCTCTCTCTCTCTCTCTCTCTCCTCCCCCCCAATGGAGCTTCCTCCATAGCTTGGTGGCTCACATCAGCTCCATACCTAACAGAAGAAAGATAACATTGGAGTGAGTTAATGAATGCTATAAATGAAGGAAAAACTGTACAAGAGAAAAGCTATCCAACAGTCGATGGCTCTCGTGGAAACGGGCTGAGGGAGTAGTTGGAGTGTGATGTCCAATAGAGATGGATCGCGAGTTTTGTAACCACAAGTTGGAGTTGAGATGACATAGAAAGTGGAAGTACAACAGGTTTGAAACTAGTAGTAGTGACACAATTTATTAACTTAATTGTGTCCACACCATATTGAGCTAAAAATGCATTAGCTTCACTTAGACAACTCCAACGCATGCTTAATTAAGGAAGAAACCTTTTTTATTTAAAAAGAAATGCGTTCCTCGAGAGTGTCTGTATCCCATAAGCACAAACCCACTTGGGAGGGCCCAAACATTCTATAAATAGGTATGCTGCCCTCCATTTAGCCTTAATCTCGTTTTTGCAGGTTTTAGGTGTTTTCAGCTCGCTATCCACACCCTGTTCGAGCCTGCCACGTCAGCATACTGCTATGTTTGCAGACCCCAGCTGCTGCTGTGCAGATTTTCTCTCTCCTCCAATTGTCGCCATCATCTCCTCAGCTTGTCATCGCTGCTGTTTTCTCTCTCCTGCAGCTTGTGTTTGCTGTTTTCTCTCTCCTACAAGCTTACATTTGCTGTTTTCTCTCTCATGCAGCCTATGTCTGCTGTTTTTCTCTCCTTCTAGATGCGTTCACTGTTTTCTCTCTCCTCACCTGCGTTTTTGGTCTTTCTCTCTCCTCTCTTGCGTTTTGTCTTTCTCTCTCCTGCATTGTCAATTGCAGTAGATCTAGCCTTCCTTGGCTGCATTTGCTCGTGTTGGACATCTTGAGGCTGCCTTGTTGCGATTCGGGATCCGTTTGGAGTACGCTCTCTAGCTTATAACCCCTGCGCTGATCCTTGAGATATAGGAGTTCGAGATGTAGTATTTATTTGCTGTGTAGTGTGTTTGCTGCATAAGCATTGTATATTTAATAGTTATATCATTTCATTCATTCTCTATGTTCATTGTCTCTAAGTTACTATAGCCCTAACTATGTTCTTCTATCAGTCTGTGCTTTGTCGTATAGTGTTATTTGTGTTTCTGTGTTAGGGTATTTTTTTCACATGGTATCAGAGCCGAGTTCTTTGAGAGAAACCTAGGCCTTGATCTGAAAGCTCTACACAATTGCAGTCTGCAGAACTCTGTATTTATTGTTCTTACTGTCCAGCATATCCAGAACACATAGATTCTGGGATTCAAAAACAGTAACTCCCTAAATTTTAGGGATAGTGACCCTTGCACTTCTCAAGTTGTTTAGAGCAACTTCTATCATTGCAACCACATCAAAAAGTGTAATGTGGCTCAGTTACATGGACTTTAATTCCGTGAGCATTCTCACATGTGCATCTTCTGTCTTTGCCAGGCTCATTGTCCTGCACCATCTCTAGTGGCTAAGCAGACAGTCCCAAACCACTGCCATTCTATTCTTAAGTGCCCATTCAATATGGAACCAATCTTAAGGCTTAGACAAACCATTAGTCCAATTTGTCCCAATGGCTGCCTCTTCTTGCCATGCAAAGATCCCGGCTTAATCCAAGAGAACTCTGGGAGTAAAAAGCAACAACAACTAAAGATAAGAAAAATAAAATATTTTTAGAAGTAACTAAGGAAAGCAACTGCCAAAAGTATCACGACCTGATGAACATAACCCCACTCTTGAAAGAAGCAAGCGATCTTGATTGTATGCAACACATGCTGACGGATGACACAAGACGATAACAAGATTCTCCATGTTATAAGTGCCATCGCATAGGTGGAGGATCACATCCTGTATCCAACTATGATTACTTGGAGCCTTTCTAATACACATGTTTCCGCATGCAACATAGGGCGATAGCATGTATCCTTGAACTATTAGTGTCACAACATGTATAATCATTCAACTGAAGTGTAATAAATACAACTTCAAAGCATTGAGATTTCATTCAATGATACACATGTTAATGCTAAGTGTAAACCATACATTGTGCATAATTCAATGAGATGCAATATTCAACTGTACAATAGAGGATGCACATTTCTTCGAAAAGCATTCTAAGTCACTGTAGATTCCAGTAAGAAAGCTTCTTGGTAAAGTTGCAATAATTGAGGCGAATCTACCAATTGAGCCTTTTCCATCCATTTGGCATCCATTGGTGAATAGTTCTTGAACTTCACAAAAAATCTTCTTATAACTCTACCTTTCACTTTCCTATCTTTATGTGCCAGGATTTGCTCAAGAACTAGAATCTCATCTAATTCCTCTACTTCAGGTTGTTCCTCTTGAACCATATCTTCTGGCACTTCACCAATAAAAGGCCTCAATAGGCTCACATGGAACGCATTATGAATTTTCCAATTCTCTGGCAATTTCAGCCTATATGCCATGTCATTGATCTTCTCTGAGACTTGAAAAGGGCCATAGTAACGCATACTCAACTTTGGAAACAAACGTTTCTTGCCCTTCTGTTTTCTCAAATGTGCCTTTTCAAAACGCAATAAGACCCAATTATCCTTTTTGAACAACAGTTTTTGACGATGACTATCAATAGCTCTTTTCTGTTTAGCTTGTGACTTTTCTAAGGCATATTTGACCTTTTTATATGCTTCTTCCCAATCTTTTACATAACGATCTGCTTCAAAAATGTTATCTTTTGTTTGCAAAATGGGAGGTAGTTTCTTTCCACCTTCCACAATCTCAAAAGGTGCTTTGCCAGTAGATGAGTGCACTGAATTATTGTATGCATACTCAACCAATGGCAAGTAGTGTTCCCAAGAAGTCTTATGATCTAAAACATAACACGTCAGTAGATCTAAAACAATCGAATTTACTTCTTCAGATTGTCCATCAGTTTGTGAATGGAAAGAAGATGAAAATTTCAGTGTAGTGCCCATGTTTTCAAACAATGCTTTCCAAAACAAGCTAGTCATTCTCGGGTCCCTATCACAGACAATTGACCGCGGCATTCCATGGTACTTGAAGATATTATGCATAAATATCCTTACCATGTGTTCTGACTTAACCTTTTTCCTTACAGGAATGAAACGTGCTTGTTTGCTGAATCTGTAAATGATAGTTCAGATTCCATCATTCCCTTAAGAAGTTCTTAGAAGATCAAAAATGAAATCCATGGCAATACTTTCCCATAGCCTTTCTAAAATAGGCAGTGGTTGCAATAACCCTGGTGCCTTTTGTCTATCAAAATTGACCTTTTGGCATACAAGGCAAGATTTGATATATGCATCAACATTAGATCTCAAGGCTGGCCAAAAGAAGAAAATCTCTACCGCTTTGACTATAGCATCAATACCACGATGTCTTGCATACCACGAGCATGACTTTCTAATAAAACTTTTGGCCTCAGTTGTTTTGTAACGCATAGTCTTCCATTCATCATGATAAATCCTTCTTTGAACACATAATGATCATGATGTTGGCCATTGATCAACCATTCATAGATTTCTGAAAAATCTTTGTCATCAGCATGCTGCTCTTCCATATCATCCAATTCATGGTGATAAGATATTGAAACAGTTGGCTCCTGTGGTTTGCGAGATAAAGCATATGCAACTCCATTCTTCTTGCCTTCCACATGCACTATCTGAAAATGAAATATAGATAGGAAATTTACCCAACGCATGTGTTTCTGTGTCAATTTAGCATGTGTGAGAAAGTATCCAAGTGTTTGATGATCCGTTTGCACTACAAAATCTGCACTAAGCAAATAGTGCTTCCAACTAGAAAGTATCCAAGTGTTTGATGATCCGTTTGCACTACAAAATCAGCACTAAGCAAATAGTGCTTCCAACTAGAAAGTGCATGGATCACAGCCAATAACTCTTTCTCATAAATTTGGTAAGCCCTTTCAGTGACAGGAAGTACTTTACTCTCGAATGCCACAACTCAGCCATTCTGCATTAATATAATACCAATGCTATTTCCACATGCATCACACTATACTACGAATGGCTTAGACAGATCTGGAAAAATAGGTACTGGATCTGTAGTCATTTTCCCCTTCAACATCTAAATGCTGATTTCTCTTTGTTAGTCCATTGCCATTTGACATCCTTATTTTCAAGCGCATGTAAAGGAGAAGCAATCTCTGCAAAGTGTCTTACAAATCTTCTGTAGTAAGAGCATAGGCCAAGGAAATTGCGGACATCATGAACGGTTTTTAAGTTTGGCTAAGAGACAATCGCTTCTATCTTTGCAGGATCCATCTTCACACCATCTTTAGAAACTATGTGCCCAAGAAAGTGAATCTCTTCCAAAAAGAATTCACCCTTCTTGCCATTAATGAGCAATCTGTTATGCTTAAGCTCTTTTTTTTTTTGCAAGTAAAATGTGGCTGATTATATTACTAAAAAAAGTGATTACAATAGAGTGCTCATGCTCAATAGACTAGATGGAGCTGATGCAAAGTCACTAATACATCATGTATATAAGCCTCTCAAGGTGGTCTGGAGGGGATGGGGGTAAGAAGCCATGGGAGGGGGGTATATTGCCAATAGGGGCTGCCTGTCTGCATCGCGAAGCAAAGACCCTGGCCACCCCATGTGTGCACGAAGTGACCTCGGAGCTCCTTACGAGCCCTGGACTCGCCCTGCACCTGGTTCCATCGGCCGCGGAGGGAGTGGATAATGGAGGTCTAGAGCTCTGCTAAGGTCACACGTGCCGAAAGTCTCTCTTCGGCGAAGGCCTCCTGACACCGCGCCTTCTAGATATGCCATCCAGTAAGACTATCTATGATCTCCCATATCTCCGAGTGGTCTGCGGTGGGTTCCAGTACCTGGCGGATGGGTAGAGCCTCCAAATTGACCACTGCGCACGACCCTGCCTCGATAATGAATATCGTGTCCTGTATCCCGGCCTGATACAAAAGGTGATGGCCCTGGCTGACTGCCTGCCAACAAAAAGCTCCCCATGAGATATATCCAAGGTTGGGGGCTATACGGCGAAGGATGCAGCATGCTCCTCTCCACACGAGCTGTGCCTCCTCACATGACCAAAGGCAGTGCTTTGGGGTTTCCAGAGGTTGCTGTGTGCAGCGCTTACAATGATATATGGTCATGGTTTATGCTTACAAGGTTGTATTGATTCTGATTAGGTAGGAGATCCCAATACCTGGCATTCCCAAGGTAGCTACCTCTTTTTCTTGGGCATGGGTTCCATCTCTTGGTCAAGTTGTAAGTAGGAGATGGTGGTGGCTTCCAAAACTGAGATAGTGTATTAGGTTTTTGATAATGATACTATCGAGACTATCTATGATCTATCTCAGGAGCTTACTGATGGCACTTCGGTTTCTTTGTATTGCTCACTGCGACAACTAGTGCAATTGCACTAGTTGGAACCCTCATCGTCACCCCACAGATGAGGCATGTAAGGGTCCACTTTTATTTCACTAGAGAGCAGGTTGAGCTATATTTGCCTATAGATTGTGCCATCATTTGACAATTTTGTAGATATTTTGACTGGTGGTCAATCAGCCGGTTCTTCAATACTTGCTACTCAGGATTGTCTTGGGTACATCGTTCTCTACTTTAGATTGATGGGAGAAGGTGACTCCCTTCAGCTTTTTCTTCCACTTTAAGAGGGGGTGGCATTCTTCTCTTGATGATGATAGAGTTTTGATTATAGTTTGATTTAGACCTCATGTATTTATTTTGTACTTTGTATTATCATTTGCATCATCAGGATCACCATGATTGTAAAAGGGTGCTTGGATAAGTCAACAAATCCTTTTGTGAGTGCACTATCCAAGTGGCATTGTTGCATAACATTTTGCATGAGCATGATCACTTGCATTTTGTCTCTTGTATAACCCTAGTGCATCACATCTGTGCACATTTATCCCTTTTCAGTCTTTAAAGTGGTCGACTTTGGATCTGCCATGTTTGTGGCATCTCCCTTGCTTGTTTAGCTTGCCTAGCTTGCTTCCACCCTTTTTTTTTTTTTGGCTCTACCACATTCTCCCCATAGCTTCATTCTACCACTTTTCCTTGTCATTAATACCCAATAATGGTAGGGATAGCTTGTTTGTTTTGTGGAGGTCTTGGGTTAGATAATCCCTTATCATTCTTCCTTTGGGGCATAGATACTCAATAAGACAGAAAATTGCAAATCCTCACTTAATGCTAAATCTTGAAAACAAAGAAAAAGCCCTCACAAAAAGAAAGAGAGTTCAATCTGCCTTTGTAGGATTTAGTAGGCCATTGGGGCGTGGGCAATCGACGTGCATCCTTTGCTCGATGCTCTGGCCTCTCTAGGGTGAACACTTGGGCTTTCTTTGTAAGATAACCATTACCTCTATAGTCTTGGTAGGTCATTGGGTAGCCGATATGCACCTTTGCCCATGCCCTAGCTGATTTGGGGTGGGACACCTGGGGGTGAAACAAAGAAAAAGGGCTTGGGCTTGTTTGTAGTCCCTTCTAGTACCACTTTTGGGCCTAAGAGTGGGTATTGAGCTAAAATTGCATTAGCTTCTTTAAATCAGCCCCAAAGCATGCTTAATTAATGAATATTACCAAACTTTGTTAAAAGAAATACTATCCTAGAGAGAGTTTGTGTTCCACATGCAAACCCTGAATTGGGAGGACCCAAACTTTCTATAAATAGATAGGCTGCTCTCCATTCAGCTCAATCTCGTTTTTTCTGTTTGCAGATGCAGAAGCTTCATTGTCCACATCCCATTCATAGAGGATATCTCAGTTAGAACTGTCCATCATCATCATCCATCATTTGGCCCTACTGATCAGCCTTCTTTTGTTCTTCTCCACCCCTACCAGTTGTCGCCCACTATCCACTAGCCCTAGAAGGCTGTGTTTGCTGCTGGCGGCACATCTCAGCCTGCCTTTACTGCATGGGAGGAGTCACCTTCAGCTGGTAATATCCCTACTAGCTGGTTTTCAGTTCTCTGTTGCCGCCTACAACTTGACACATCCCTAGAAGGCTGCGCTTGCTGTTTTCTCTCTCATCTCAGCTTGTTTGATAGTGATCAAGCTCCACTATGCTGTGTTTGCTGCTGCAAGACATCTTCAGAGGCTGCCTTGCTGCATTTTGGGATCTGTCAAAGTACAACTTACTCTCTTACTTATTATCTTTGCCCTGGTCCTTAAGATATGGAAGTTTGAGGTTCGGTATCCATCATTGCATAGTGTGTTTGCTGCATTGAGCATCGTATTCTATTCAGATTCATTCATTTCATTATTCGTTGTGTTCATTGTTTCTAAGTTACCCTAACCCTAACTGTGTTTTATTATTAGTTTGTGCGTTGTTGTATGATTGTATTTGAGTTTTTGTGCGAGGGCATTTCTTTACAAAGGCGTCTACTTGTAGGGCCTCTCATAACATCGTTGGGCAAGGCCAAGTATCTTATGCTCGTGGTTGATGCTTTCTTGAGATATGTTTGGGCTTACTTCTTAGAGCTCAAGTTGGAGGCTTATTCTGGATTTTATGAGTGGAAGCCTTTTGTAGAGAATGAATTTGCTTTTAGGGTTGGAGGAGTTCGAGCTGATCTTGGTGGAGAGTTCTTTGACAAGTTGTAAAGGCAGCCTGGCATTCATATGGAGTTTGCCAATATTGAAGTTTGATACACCATCAAAGAATGGTGTAGTGGAGTGACAAAGTAGGACCATGTGGCCGGTCCATGCTTGAGAGCAGAGGGTTATCCCATATCCTTTGGGCTAAAAGGGTATCGACAGTTATCCCACACTCTTTGGGCTAAAGGGTATTGGTGGTATACAATTGCAATAGGTTCCTGATTGTTGTGTTGCAGGATAGAGAGCCACCTCTGTCTAGTGCTGCCCAGGACAGTGCCACCCACTTCTAGTTGAGCAACTCTAGTTGTTTGCTCAGCTGCCTGCTGCTCCCAAGGTGCTGCCCTGCTGAACCTAGACATCATCAGCTCTAGGGCCACTTTGCCACCTTGCAGGCTAAAGGGTTACGACGGTGGTACACCATTGCAATAGGTCTCCATTTATTGCTTTACAGGATAGAGAGCCATTGAGCTTTACATTTGTTTGCTGTCAGGTTAGGATTTCGCAGGCTTATCCAGGAGAGGGCACAACAACATGCAAGCTATCACAGCAATCATAAGATGGGTGTCTTGTGGTAGTGATGAGTGAAATTCTTAATAGAAGGTTTTTCGAAGGTGCTGCCTCATTCTGTTAATGTAATTAGTTAAAGTGGGATGAACGTAAACTTTCTGTACTTAAAACATCCAGTTAAATATTTTTGCCCCTCCAAAAAGTAAACCTAAAGTTAGAAGCATGCACTCATACTTCTGTGTATCATGCATAAGAATGGGTATCTGTGGGAAAGACCTTGGCAAGTTTCTCTCAAAGTTTTCTGAGTTCTCAGGTTCTTATGCTTTCATGCACAGTTTTTTAAGTGGCTGAGGACTAATAAGCTTCTCTCTTTGCCAACTGGGATTGTTTCTTAGCTTTTAATGCTACCTTTTCTCATGTGCATTTTGTTCTCAGGTATTAACAGGTATTATTTTCTATGCATGAATGAAGGGCTATCCTTTGGTGGAGGCAATCATTTTGCACTTCATCTTGATGAAGACCTGTAAGTTGAATGTTATATTGAGATTTTGACCTTTGTCAGGGGCTTAGAAAGGGTTGGCTTGTTTTTTTTGTGTTGGGATTTGTGGGTTTGGTTGATGGGTTTTTATATAGTTTTCATATTTTGTCCACCACTTAGCATCTCAAAATGCCATGAGATTGAATAGCTAAAGATTTGGAAAAGCAGCTCTCTTCATGGAATTTTGTATGAGATTTTTGGAGCGCTTCCATTGTATGGTAGTGCTATTGGAAATGCAGATATTTGATCCAATGGTACTGTTAAATCATGATTGGAGAATAGTTTTCAGGGTTAGTAGAAACTGAATCATAAAAGAGAATGCAGTTAGATGTTTAACAAAGCACATATAAGGTTCCACATTTGGATTAGACAAATATTTGTTCAATTCCAAGGCTAGAACCACATTTACACTATAGTATAGATAATCTAGTATAGTAAGAAATCAGGATGCCATACATTTAAACCATGGCACGCCTAGAATGATATCAACATGCTTTAGATCCTTTAGTTTTGAAGTCAATCAGCCCATGTTACAACTGAACTTTTCAGATCCTGCTAAGGCACGAGACAATTCCATTCATCCATGATCTGACTCTCAACACAATGAACCAGATATTAAATATCATTTACTGAGGGCTTTACATTTGGAGGTCTTTGCCCTCTTGTGTGAACCATCCTTGTTTGTGGCTAATTTCTTGGCAATCCAAGGTGTTGTGGTTGTTCTTTGCATACTTATATATGTCCTCCATCACAAGAATATGGTAGCAGCAACACAAGAGGGAGATGGGAGGGGAGAGAAGCTCAAACAAAATATTGGATGCCAAATTGTTTTTCTTTCTTTCTTATACATGATAATAGGTAGCACAGTAACAATGTCAGCTGAATATGATGTGTAACAGACTAGTAACTATACTAGAGGATCACCAGGACATATCCAACATGATGTCCAGACCTGTGCCAGTGTCACAATTGTGGGGACCATCATCTTGGTCAATCCATTATCCTGTACTCTTAAGTATCCTCTTAGAGTTTTTGTTTACCCAAGGCCTTGGTAAAGTGTTAGCTATTGGTTCTCTTTTTACTGATATAAATCGAATCGATATCACTTGTAAGGACACTGTCCTTCTATGAAACATTGGGTCCCATGCCACTGTATATCAATTATACTGTCACAAAGTATGACAAGCTCTCTATTTAGATGCTCGTTAAATTAGCCAAATTAGACTGCCCCAAAAATGGCCACACCAGCATCTCTATACTCGATAATGCAACTGTATGTTGCTTTATGCTGTTCCATGTGACACACTACTCCACAGCAAGAATGTAAATCCACTGGTATATCTTATAATGCACTACTGGCCTAATCAGCACTCATGTGACCATGTAGCTCAACATGTTTCTTGGTGTTGTAGAAAAGTCCATGGTGCAAGGCTGACTTCACACATTTCAGCATCTATTCATGGCTTCTTCAAGGTCGACATAAATTCACTCACTAGTCCCGCAACATAACTCAAATGATCAATCATCACATAAATCAAACTCCCTACTATCAGTTCATATGATGTACAGTCTTCTGACAACTCTTCTGCAACTTTACATTTAACTCTGATGGTATATAGATTAGTTTTTATTTTTATTTGGCAAGTAAAAAGTGGCTGATTATATTACTCAAAAAAACTGATTACAACGGAGTGCTCATGCTCAACAGGCTAGCTGGAGCTGATGCAAAGTCACAAGTACATCATGTATACAAGCCTCTCAAGGCGGTCTGGAGGGGATGGGGGCAAGAAGCCATGGAGGGGGGGTGTATCGCCATTTGGGACTGCTTGCCTGCATCACGAAAAGAAGGTCCTGGCCACCCCACGTGCGCATGAATTGACAACGTAGCTCCTGACGAGCCTTGGACTTGCCCTGCACCTGATCCCATCGACCACAGAGGCAGTGGATGATGGAGGTCCATAGCTCTGCTAAGATCGCCTATCCTGAAAGTCTCTCTATGCCGAAAGCCTCCTGACACCGCGCCTTCTAGATATGCCATCCAGTAAGACTCCCTATGATCTCCCATACCTTCGAGCGGTCTGTTGTGGGCTCCAGTACTTGGCGGGTGGGCAGAGCCTCCAAACCGACCACTACGCACGACCCTGCCTTGATAATGAAAATCGTGTCTTGCACCTTGGTCTCATATAGAAGGTGACGGCCCTGGCGAATTGCCTGCCAACAAAGCTCCCCATGAAATACATCCAAGGCTGGGTGCTATACGTCGAAGGATGCGGCATGCTTTTCTCCACCCGAGTTGCGCCGCCTCACAGGACCAAAGTGAGTGCTTTGGGGTTTTCAAAGGTTTTCAACCTCCCTCCTACATCTGGTCAAAGCCAACTTCCCACCGCCAAGCCTCCATGTGCCACCGGCCATAAGAAATAAGAAACCCTCCTCGGCCTCTAGCTATCCCATAGGCGACACCAGAAGGTCCGTCGGAAAGGCTTCGTAATGCTGTGCTCCACCCAGTGCCTATTACGTGACGGCATCCAATCCATATCCTCTTGCATCAATACGTGTCTGCCAATCTTGCCAGTGTACTCTAGGAACCTCGGTGGCTTCTTAGCGACCGTAGTGGCCGGGCATAGCCACTCTCTTGGATCCCACTCCAGCTCATCAAGTGGTCTGCCCTCCCTGATCTAGAGGCGCCACTCCCTGAGCTCCTTTCAGAAGACATAGGGGTCCAGTCGCCATGTCTTCCCTGCAAGCCCACCACCCGAATCCTCCTCCACGAAAGGGGAGCTATCCCCTCATCCTGCTGCCCTTTGTCCAGGGCTAGATGCCCCCCTTCTTGAACAATGAAGAAAGTCCCTTGCGGGGCACCGCCCACTCTACTTGCCACCTGTAGGGGGATGCTTGTTGGTGAAAACCTAGCGGCCCATACCTCCCCGGGCTCTATCGGCTCTGGCATCGGAGGAGCAAGCCACTCCAGAGGTATTGTTGCGTCTATCTCCCTTCTCCTTAACGCCACTCCTCTCTAGTAGCCTGATACTCTCTGCAACACCTCCTCGTCCGCTATCCTATACACCTCTTGCCATGTCCTGATGGTACGAGCGAGACCGGCCTCCCAACCAGCCCATTGGATGTGGGGGCACTCACCAATCTGTGCCCCTTCCCTATCTTTGACCTGGGGGTTCCAGATCACCGGCTGACGGTCTATCTCCTCTTGGCAGCTTGAGGGGCTTTGGATTAGGGCCTTATGGAGGGCCTGCCACACGTGGAGTAAGTTGCGTAGGAAAGGTGATTTGGGGGGGGCGGGGTGATGTGGGCTGACGTGAAGTTCCATCTCAGGGACGGCCTCCACTCATTGCCAAGCCTTGGTCTACAGTCCTGAAGACCCTCCTACAATAAGACCTTCCAAGTCTGCCTGCCTGGTGTGAGGCCGTGGACAACTAGCTTGCCCAAGAGGGCCATACTCTGATACTCTGGGTCTACGATCCCAAGCTCTCCCTCTGACCGATGCTGTATGATGGTCGCCTACGCCACCTTGGCCCTGGAATCTTTGGAGCCATCTGACCCTGACCAAAGGAAGTTCTGCACTAGGCAGTGAAGCTATACTACGCAGGATGAGGAGAAGCACCAACACAAGGTGATGTACCAGGCCGTTGCTAGGAGGATCTGGTTAACCACCAGGGCTCAACCAGCAAGTGAGAGACGAGCCATGCTCCAGTAAGTCTGTTTCCTCCAAATAGAATCAAGGACAGGAATAAACTGTTAGGCAGGAGTGATGTTGAGTTCCACCTAGAACCCTAGGTACCGGACGGTCTTCCCTTTGCTCACCCATCTAAATCCCAGGTGGACACCCCACTCCGTCCTAGAGTCCGGGTCTGTGAGGAAACCAACCTACTTTCACAAGTTGATTTTCGCTCCTGCTGTAGAGCAGAACACATCAAGAGCCAGCCTCACTCTCTCTAGCATCAACTCATTGTCCTCTATGTAGAGTGCTGTATCATCTATATACTCTGAGTTTAACAACTTAGTCTCCTCTCTCACTGCAAGTCGGAGGCTGCGTAATTCGCTCACCCGTGACCTGAGGAAGTGAGACATTACCTCTACAAAGGGTAGAAACAAGTATGAGGCCAGGGGGCAGCCCTGTCGGACAGATCTCTCCAGCCGAAACTCCTCCCCTTGCCTTCCATCTATGAGAACCCTGCTAGTGGCCGATCTGTAAAGTGTGGAGACCTTGCGAATCCAAACCTGGGGGAAACCCAACCTCACTATGGTGCCCTCTAGGAAATCCCAGTCCACCTCGTCATAAGCTTTCTCGAAATCCAGAAGTAGTACTACCAATATTTGCACACTGTGATGAGCCCACTCTGTCGCCTCAAAGAAGGTAAATACATTGTCTAGGATGCTCTTGTCCTGGACAAAGCCTGTCTGTGTGTCATGGATGATGTCTGGAAGCACGGGGCGTAGTCGCCTACCAATCATCTTTGCTAGTGCCTTATAGGCCATTGACAATAAGTTGATTAGTCTCCACTGGGAAAGCTCTAACCGGTCTCCCCCTTCGGGGAGAAGGCTGATAAGGCCTGCTGAAAGACTCCATGGCATCTGTCCTGAAGTGAAAATCTCTTGGAAGGCCATCAATAGGGGGTCGTTCACCACTTCTCAGTAGGTAGTGAAGAAGGCCTTAGAGAGGCTATCCTCTCCTGGGCATTTCTGCCCATCGTGTGTTTGGAAAGCCTCCTCTAGTTCCTTCTCTGTGAAGGGTGCTAGGAGGGAGCGTCCCATCTCTTCTGTGACAAGGGACGGGATGTGATCCCAGACCTACTGTCTACATTTTAGTCCTCTAGCTGAGGCTGTCTCCTGTTGGAAAAGGTGCGTGTAGTAGTCGGTGGCAATCTCTATCACCTCGTCTGGGCTAGAATGAGTCCTTCCATACTGATCTTGAAGGCTACGCATTTGCTCTCCTGCAATGCGAGGCTGGTGCACCTGGAAGAACTTCTTGCACATTGTGTCCCCCTTTCGCGCCTAGAAGGCTGCTAAGGTGCGGAAAGAGAACTCCAAGCGGCTGTCCTCTAGGCTAGTAATGGCTGCTCGCGCACACACCTATTCGTGGAGGGTGGGATCCCTTGGTGCCTCCTCTAGTAATCTTTGCATGGCTGCAAGGTCCCGCCGGAGTGCTCTCTTCTCCTCCCAGCATTGCTGCCTGGCTTGTAAGGTTGCCTCTTGGCAGATTCTGCTCGACTTGGCTAGGACCTTAGCAACCTCCTCTGCTATCCGGTCCCTCCTGCCTCACTCTTTGGTCCACATCTGCTCTATTTGCCTCGTCACCTCCTCCCTTCTATAGATCGAATTAGGGATTTGACAGGATCGTGTGTCTAGAGCAGATGCTGGGGGATCAAGTGTCAGGAGAACCGGGCAATGATCGGACAATGTGGTGCCGGCCAACTGCTCAATCTGGCCTCCACGAGAGCCTCCCCAGTCTCCCACATAAAACCTGTCCAGCCGCTCCAGCGACCTCTCCCTCCTGTGGAAGGCAAGGTCTCTCCAGGTATCACGTGCTCCTACTGCCAACAAAAAGACCTCCCATGCCTCTTGCTCCTCCCAGCCATGCCCTGGTAGTTTCTGCCTCTGCCCTGCTGGTCCTCCAAAGCTTGCAGATTGTTGAAGTCCCCTCCAACGATCCAAGAGTCCACCTCTGGGAGTCCATCTGCAATCTCCACCCAGAACCTGCTGCGTGTCCTAACCTCCGTAGGGGCATAGACATTGAGGACTGCAAGGCACGAGTCCCCAATATCCAATCTAATCCATAGAACCCTCCCTGCCACTATCGTCCCGTGGTCTCGTACACAGGCGGTGAGACTCAGACCAATAGAGGTGCATACGTCTCCACTCTTGCCGTGGGCACCTATGGCATGCTCCCAGTACGTGTGTGAGCTGCCGGGGAGTACCTTCCCTACCCATTGGGCCTAGGTGGAGGTGAGCTTGTGCTCCTGTAGAAGTAAGATGTTGATCTGTCTGGCAAGGGTAGGCTGTAGCTCTTGCCGAACAATCAACTTCCTGGAATCACGTGCCCCACTGTAGTAGAGACTATTCACATTCCAGGATGCAAGGTGTAAGCTCATGGGGAAACCTGTGACTGACTGAACATGCATCTGCTCGGTGTGGAAGCTGCTGACGAGGAGGAAAAACTATGAGGTATGCAAGTATGCTTTGCCGCTGGTCTGGATGGCAAACTCTAGTCCCCCATGGTGGCCCTTGGCCGGGACCATAGGGGTGATAGATGCTCCAGGTGGTACTATCAATGCATCTATCTAAGAGTCGTGACTCTGTACATTGGTAGAAACGGGCCGCTTGTGCCAGGGGCCACTTGATCACATCCCTCGGAGCCCTCCACTGTGGAGGGGCTCGAAAGATAATGCTCAAGTGTGGGACCTCGGCACCAGCCCACCAAGTAATGTCCATCATGCAACTAGGCCACTGCTGTGCAAACAGTGCTAGTTCTTCTTCTTCCATCCATTGGGAGATGTGGTCCGCCACCTGGCTCTTCAACTCCTCTATCTGTGTAGTCGTTCAATCCTGTGAGTGAGAGGACTGAAGAAAGAAGGCGTAGTTTGGTCCATTCAGTGGTGCTAGTAGATGGACCTTGCTCCTCCTTGACTTATGAACCGCGAAGATCCCCACCTCTAAAGGTAGTGGGAACTCTCTGCGCCCCGCAACTCTCAGGTAGGACTGTGGGCCACTGCGGAAGAACTCCTATGGTAATAGCTATGCCTTTCTCACGAAAGTGTGATGGGCGGCAGGGGTGGATGAGCTGGTGGCTGTGTGGGAGGGGGAAGACTGTTGGTGTGAGGAGGATGTAGGCGTGTGTGGCTCACTATCTCTTGTGGAAGGAGGGGGGTGGATCTGGGGGGGTTCACTTGAATTGGGTGCGGATCAGGAGGGGTGCTCCGTAGGGGAGGTGGTGGGGGGGAAGAGGATCGAGGGATGGTGGGATGGACGGAGGTGTGTAGCGGGTATGGGGGGGGGCTGATGGCCCTAGAAATGGGGGATTGTGGGCTAGGGTCAATGGGGGGGAACATGGGATGTGGGGGGGCGGGTGGGTGTGGGGGACTATGGGATTTCAAGTGAGGTGGTCTGTGGTGCGGGTGGTGGATGTGGGGGGGCTATGGTCTTGCCGGGTGGGGCGGGCAGGGGGGATGTGGAGTGCTATGTCGAGGGGGCGTCGCGCGCCCACCTGCACCCTGCTGATGAGGCTGGGTTTGAGGAGTTGGTTGCACCCTCCGTCTCCCTCTCTGTCGACTCTGGACCCGTGTGAAGCCGTCAGCGTCCACCTGCAGGCCTGTCGGCAAAGCCGCCTTGGCTCCGAAGTGTGTACAGTCTGCTACCTGGTGTCCAAAGTCGTGGCAACGCAGGCATTGCCTTGGTTGCCCAGTCACAATGACCTACTGCCTAAAGGAGTGACCTCCTGACTCGATCTCCAAGAACTTTGGTATACACTTTGTGTCTTTCACGGCCACACGAACCTTTGGGACTCTTGCAGCTGTCACTGCATCCGCAAAGGAGGCAGGAAGAACTGTGCCGAATAGCTGTCCAAAGTTCTCCACTAATTGGCGGTACTCTACCACCAGTCCGGGGGATAGTAAAGCGACTGGGTGTCTGAGAAATCTGTTGTGGAGCATAAATGTCTCCACTGTGAAGCTGCTATACCAAGGAACCATGTAGATGACCCCCTTCGTGGAGGCATAGGGCGAGCTCTCCACTAACTCACGAGCTGTGTCCGCAGAGGTGAGTCAAACCATGAAGATTTCTTGGCCCATGAGGACTGCCTCCACGATTTGCACTGTGCCAATGCGCAACGTGGAGTGGAGCCAATCCCGCAGCTGGGCCCTTGATTGGGAGTGTCCTACGACCTGACCAAAGATCGCTGTTTCTTTCAACTCCAACTCTGTGGCCCGAATGGCCAGGAGTTGTTCCTTAGAGAGGATGATGCGCAAGGTGTTTGACTGGGGGGCACTCGCAGAATGCGCCGGCGTCTGACTAGAGGTTTCCATTGCGCGTCCCTACTGGGAACCTGCCAATCACAATCATGTGCTACCGGGGGGGGGGAGGGGGGAAAATTCCTGTTTTCCAAACAGTGGTGTGATTGCTTGGCCTGGGCCTCAGGGCGGGGGAGTGCGCCCGGGAGGGGCGGGGGGAGCTGCCTGCAGCTAGAGGAGAAAAGGCGGAGCGCAGGCAGGTCCAGATCGGGCGGCCGGGTGTGGGCAGGCTCAGGGTGGGCGGGCAGAGGCAGGGTGGACGGGCAGGCAGCGGATTCAGGGCGAGCAGGTGGTTGCAGGGCAGGTGGCCGCAAGGCGGGGGGGGGGGGGGGGGGGGAGGGTTGGCGAAGGGGGAGACTGGCGAACGGGGGTTGGGGGGGGGGGGGGTTTGTCGAATGGGAGGGAGGAGGACTGGCACAGGGTGGGGGGGGGAAACTGGCGCAGGCGGGGGCAGGGGAGGACTGGCACAGCGGTGGTTCGAACGGGGATGGGGAGCAGCAACGATGCGATGGCGGGGAGCAGCTTTTGAAAATCCAGGAGTTAGGTACTACAATGTCACTATAGATTGGTTTATGAGCTACTATCTTTACATTTTACTTCAATGGTACATATTGGTTTGTAAGCTACCATCCCAATGGGATAATCTTGAAATGTGTTTCAGCTGGCCATATTGCCTATGCAAAGCCAAATTTCCTCATCATGTCTCATAACATCAATGCCCAACAAGTATTGTAGCTCACTCAGGTCCATCTTGCTTTACATACAATAGGTTATGCATGGGTTTTGGATCAGCCTAGGCCCCAGTCATACATTCCCAGAGTGTACCATTGGATGTTATTATGCTGGATTTTGTCTCATTTGATGGATCAGAAGTCTATTCCTGTTCCTAGGGTGAGAGGATCTTTGTCCTTATAGGAATTGTTTTCATTGTAATTGTTCATCAACTTAAACATGCTTGGTAACTTGGATCATTCTACCTGGACTCCTAGACAAGTTCACTGTGTACATAAAAGTTTTTTGATTATTGAATTAAACAGTGTCCTTAGAAGCAACAATCATAAAGCGTTGTGCTTGATACTGTAGATCCTTCTTCTGTGATTCTTGGACAAGTTCATTGTGTCTAGGTGCTTTCTTTGGGTTTCTCAAACTCTCAGGAGGTATCAATTTATCATATTAATGGTTTCTACAGATGCCAACTTACCTTATTTTTTCAGCTTAAGGATTTTGTTGTTGTATCACGCGACTTCTATTGCATGGACGTCTTCAAGGACATAGAGTACACATTAACATTGATGATAGTGCCCATATTTTAACGACCTATTCTTTGGTTCATCATGAGCAAGAATCACTACGTGAATTTTGCATCAACAAGGGTTTTAGATGTCGAAGGGGATGCTATTGTAAATGGCTTCGTATACATCATGAGGCATCAAAACTACCTCAAACTTCGCTCTCTCTCCATTTTGAACTTGATTGCTTGCACAAGTGTTGAAAATCTTCACCATTCAACAACAAATTATTAACTCAAATTTAAAAGAAACACGTATTAAATAATTTAAAAATAGAGATAAGAAAGAAGAGAAATAGAGAAATCATACACTACACAATATTGGGCATAATCTCCCCCATTCATGGGTGAGCATCTCCCCTAGATGAATATATTTACAATATTCAATTAAGTCCTTAGTATCCAGTGCACATTGGTATCTGGTGGACCTAAATCTAGGTAAACAGACATATGTTGAAACCCAAGCAGAGGGGGTGGCTGGAAAATCAAGTTTATCAGGATACAGTGGTTTTGATTCTGGAAGGATTGTAAGATCTTTGGAGAAAAGACAGTGAAAGCTGAGAATGTGCCTCAATGGAGTCCAAAAGTGGGAAAAGGCCAAATGCTTTGCTGCCACCATCACCTTGACACCTGTGACAGGCAGCCACATCTCTCTTGCTTGGGTTCCCACCCTGATTTTCTCAGAAAGACAATGAAATGCTACCATGGGGCAGTGGCTAGCATCAACCTCTAGACCCTTGCTGGGTAAGAGAGAGAACTCACCATAGTCATCACTTGCTTGCATTTGTCCCCCATGCCCATGCTTCCTACTAGTACTGTCCCATACCACCCTATTCAAAGATGGAGTGGATTCGTCTTGTTGGACCATCCCAGTTAGGTGAGCTTCCAGTGGCTTTATGCATCTCATCATGTTGTGTAGTAGAGAGCAGGTTGTTACTATGGTACCAACGAAATGACCCCATAGATCCAACTTGTAACACACCATGGGTCAAGTCCAATGTCCAATACCACCACTGCAGACATAGGACGGCAGTCCCAGGGCTTAGGGTCAGTGATTAAATGAACCCTTGTGCCCATTGTGTACAACTCCTTGACTTAACAGTTAGGGCTGTTCACACCTAGTGGCACACAGGGCATTTTCTTATCAACATTTTAAAAAGAACAAATCCCTCATGTTCATGCTGTGGTCTCTTGCACAGCATGTGTTCAGAAATGTTTACATCAAGTGGCAAGAGAAGTCATTATGTTAGTTGTAGCTTGACAGGCTACAATCAAGAGTGTTATGCATAGAAGTGGGAAATGCTCTGAAATGCCTCTTGGAAGGATCCGAAACTCTGAAACATGAGTGGCAAGAGAAGTCATTATGTTAGTGGTAGCTTGACATGCTACAATCAAGAGTGTTAGGCATAGAAGTGGGAAATGTTGTGAAATGCCTCTTTGAAGGTCCCGAAACACCTGAAACACCAAAACATAAGGAGATGGGCCTGAAACATGTTTCCCCAGGTGAGACTTGATGTGGCATTTCGGCTTGGGCAAACATTTCAGGTTTTCATTTTTTCGTTTTTAATGTTTTGTATTAGTTGTTTTTAATGTTATTGTTGTTATCCTTTTAATGTTTACTTTCAGCTGTTTTTAATTTATTGTTTTTATTATTTTAATGTTATCACTTTTAATGTTTCGACTTTCTTTAAGTGCTGTTGTTTTTGATGTTTTACTTTTATTTGAGTCAACGGGTTTCGTGGTACGAACCAGTCCACAGGCACACGATCTTTTCTAACTTTTGGAAGTTCGTGCCAAATTGCGATTGCTTCTCTCTACCATTATAACAGCCTCAATCAGTTGCTATGCTTAGAATGACCAGAACATATCCTCTCTCCTTCTTGCCTCAATGTGCCAACAGAACAAAAATAAGCATAAAAATTTTAATAAACAGATTGTCACTCAGCCTCTGGACTGCACTGACACACCTATATCTCTCTTTTTCACAGCACTTCACACTTTGATGTCTAGTGACGACCAACATTGTACATGGTTTTGTCTCACAGGATGATTTTGACCTCAGAAGACGTTAATATTTATCTCTCTCTCTCTCTCTCTCTCTCTCTCTCTCTCTCATATCTATATTAGAGTCCACTTGCCAACAAACTTCAGTTATTAGCATAAAAGCAGGCTCTCTCTCTCTCTCATGCATAAACTAGATACAGCAAATTCAACAGATACAAAAGGGTGAGAGTGTAAGAGGAATGCTGGAGCTAGATGGGCCACTTCACAAAGGATTGTGTTTTGACGAGATTTTGTTGCGTGGGCATGGGCCTTTGTTGCCAATGTCTCCAGTACACTATCTTCAAAGAAGCCTCCTAGTATTGCAAAGGGATTGGGTCTTTGATGTTCGGCCTGCAAGGAAGAAGGTGCGTCGGTAGGACCTGAGATACTTGTGATCTTCGCTTCTTTGCTATTGTCACGGTTGCCATTGGGGGGTAGTGTATCCTTGGTAGGAGCAGGAACTCAAGTAGCAGGCGCATCGGGTGATTTATCTTGGCAGTGCAAATAACTGTGGAGGGGGTCCTATGAAGAAGAAGGCTCAATAGGTGCTGTGGACAGGGATGTCTCCTTCACCTCTCCCTTATTGGATTTTGTCCATCCCTATGTTTCCCAAGTCCGAAGAAAAAGCTGGCTACTTGCCTTTAGATTGTCTAGGCTGAATAATCTGTTGGCTGGGCAGAAGACGGAGCCATGTTTTGGTCCTTGTCCACAGGCTGATCCACCAGGGTGCTCTTTTGGTCTGGCCATTCAACCATGAAGTGACCCAATTGACCGCACAAGAAACAGTGACTAGTAAAAGTACCCCACTTGAGCCAGAACCAAAGAGGCTGCATGCAGCTACAATTGAGGTGCAACGAGTTGGGTCTCTTTGTGGCCGTATCCCATAGCTTACACAGTTCATTTTTGTTGGCTCCATTCAGCCATGAAGTGACCCAATTGACTGCACAAGAAACAGTGACTAGTAAAAGTACCCCACTTGAGCCAGAACCAAAGAGGCCGCATGCAGCTACAATTGAGGTGCAATGAGTTGGGTCTCTTTGTGGCCGTATCCCATAGCTTGCACAGTTCATTTTTGTTGGCTCCTTTTAGATGCGGGGGTACCAGCACATGGCCTATGGCAGCCATTGCATCCTTGAACAGCCGGGCAACTCTGCACTTCTACTCATATTGGGCATGCCTGCTTGAGTAAACATTGGAAATCTGCCATTGGATGCCATGAGACGATATGCGGCAACTGTTTATCAAATAAAAGGGACTACTGATTGAGGAGGAGATCCTGTGCGGAAGTAGAAAGAAACATAACCTCATAGAATCCACGCAAAAAAGCAAAGATCTCCTCCTCACAATCAGTTTGAAGGGCAGATGTCAGCCACTAATGGATCTTGGCAAGCACGAGAATACCGCTGGTAAGGAGAGAATAATGTCTCACTCGTGAAAAGTAGAAAAGGAGCGAAGGACCTCTTGAGCATGCACTTGTGTATCCAAAATTTTCTCCTATGCACTGGCAGGAATAGCTCAATGGTTATGCTCGACATATTCCTCCAAGAGAGGATTTGCAAACTCCAGAAACTGTTCTCAATTTGGCTCTTGCAAATCCTGCGAAATAAAAGCCACTTGAGCATACGAGCGAGGTAGAGAATTACCCAAATTAGGGGCCTTAGGAGTAGCAGTAAATCCATCATGGAGACACTTGCTGCATGGCTGAACATTAGAAGGGAGTGAAACCATCTCGTCAGTGCAGGGTGTCATGTCTTCTTCCACTTCTACATCCACGTCCGGTGGACCCAAGGCTGCGACAGGCTGGTCAACACAGTCCATATTCAGGCCTGCCATAAGGTAAGGGAGCTGTCAGCAGCAGGTGAGCAAAAGGCATTTGACAGGACAGGGGGGCACCAGCAGGCCTATCACTTGAGTAGGCTGGGGAAAGCGAGGCCAGGCAAGAGCTCAAAAACAGGGCAGTGGGGTAGAAGAAACAGGGAGGGGGAATGCAGAACAGGGGCAGAGGGGCCCTGAACAGGCCTCGGCCTGAACAGAGCAACGGGGCCCCAGGGCAGGACAAGGACAATGGTGCCCCAAGCAGGGCATATGGGACCCAGGGAAGGGTGATAGGGCCTTGGGCTGGGCGATGAGCAGGGTAGGGCAGGCTCTCTCTCTGTCTCTCTCTAACAATACAAGAGTCACCTCTTTCTCTCTCTCTCTCACATAAAACTTGGAAATTAGAAAGCTTTGATTGGCATGAAACTTGTATTCTAAGTTCTAGCTTCTAAGCTCCTAGGCTTTAAGCTCCTGCCCCCCCCGGGCGACGACAATGTGTTTCTGTTCTGTTTCCCCCTTTCCCTCAACTATGGTGTTAGGCCAGTGTTCCCGCCCACTGAATTAGGTTCTGTGCAGATCTGCTGCCTTGTATTGTCATATTATTCATTTGCATTTTGATGCATGAAGAGCAATGTTTTCTATGTGTGATATTCAATTTTCTGTGTGCCTAAAACTAATGTTTCTTTCACAGACTGAATGGATCAAGTGGATCTTGTGACACCTTTGGAAACAGTTGCCTGGCTGGATCAACAGAATTTCCCCTTTCAAATGTGGAGGTGAGTTTCCTTCAAGTCAAAGTATGCTAATGATTATGACAAATTATCTATGCCTGACAACGATTGATTTTTGGTTCAGGTTTGGGGCTTTGCTCAT